>NC_057800.1:169750505-169755962 GCF_018294505.1 Triticum aestivum | reverse complement strand
TGGGCAACATAACCCTGCCAAGTTAGAGCATACACCTCGGGGGGGGGGGGGTAGGACTGGTCATCTGTCTCTGAATCCTCCTCTGAGGAGCTATCCGTAACCAGCGAGATATGCGCTTCATCAGATAGCATAGTCTGCTCTGAAGACCTTGTTTTCACTCCAGAATTTGCCATCACCGTGTCAAAGGGCTGATGCACACGAAGAGCAGTTGAATGTAATAACATTGTTGACAAATGTAATATGTAACGAAAAAAGGATGGCCTGATATAATTTACATATAAGATGACTGGCTAAGCAGGATGGCATTGCAAAATTCACATATATGATGCGTGGCTAAACAAGATAGCGTTGCATAATTCACATAAACGATGAATAAACTAAACAGATGGCATTCGCACAAAGGATGTCTAAATTAAGCAGATGACATATTTGATGTATAAAGTAAGCAATGCAAGACACCATATGCATGATATAACCAACATCAGCATGCCAAGTTCGAGCGAAGACCTCAGGGGGTAAATAGGAGTTGTCTTCTCCTTCTGAATCCCCCTCAGAACAGATATCTTCCTCTCGATTACAATCCGAAATGCGTGGAGGGGGGCTGCCTTTGCGCCTACCATGGAGCGATGTCTACATGAAATTTTATTGCCACACAAGGCTCGTCTCTTTTGCTCTACATGTTCAGTTCCATTGTTTACAATAATTGTCATGCATAGGAATAAAACATAGTGAGATTATGTAAGGAGTGCATGCAGAAATCCAGAGTGATGGTAGCAACCTGTGGATAGACCCAAAACCAATAATAGGAGGCAGATAATGACTTCAGTTAAAAATACAGATAATGGCCTCTTTACTGTTTGTTTCCCACCCAACATGAAACTCATAGTAGACACCGGAGATTAACCAGATAGTAGATAGATACTATTGATAGCGGCCCCGATATTGTACCCCACAACCATTTAAAAACTCAAGTTTGACCATTAGTTTGGAGCTGACTCAGAGTCTAATCGGTGAACATGACGATAAAGTAGCATGTAATATTAAGCGATGCATAACGTAAGCAGACACGAAAGAGTGCGACCTCTCTTGCGGACCCGTGTAGTCCTCGAGGTCATCTGCTCGGTTGATGATGGTAGTGCAGTTTTCATGGCTGCCAGTGGCGGGGAAGAAGATCTGTGGCGGTGAAAGACAGTCTGGAGGAAGGATCCCTGTTGTGCTGGACCCTTCTGTCGTTGGAGCAGCTAAGCTGGGGTGGACGACGTCGCAGCAGGAGCGGGACAAACCATGCAAGGTTTTCTTTGACAACTATCTGTAAGAGAAGTAATTCTATAAGGGCTCGTTTGAATTGGAGGATTACAACAATGCAGGGATAGGAAATAGACAGGAATAGGATAGGAATGCACGTGCAAAATAGAGAATTTAAAAACACAGGATTTCTGCCAATCTGGGTGTTTGATTCACAACAATTGGAAGATCGCAGGATGCAAAGAAGCATGGTGAGATTAAGTCAAACCACAAGAAAATGTATGGTTATAATGCTATTATGCTACTATCTCTTAGTCTTGTGCTTCATGAATAGGAATTTGAAAAGGAGGACAAGTGAAAATTAAAATTCCTACATTTTTTTCTTTCAAGGAGACACTAAAGGAACAAATCCGTGTGCTCAGTGGACAATATATATAACATGTAGAGTAAAAAAGAGATGCAACAAGTGTACAACCTCTTTGGTGAAGCCATGTCGATCTCAGCGTGATTGGGTTGGCCGGTGAGGATGCTCCGGCTGACTTGGCGGTCGGAGGAGGGAAGAAAATCTTAGGCGTCTAGAGATGGAGCCCGAGGTACTGCTCTGCTGTGATGGAGGGTTTCGTCGTTGGAGCAGCTTCGGTGAGTTGTACGACGCCGAGGCTGAAGCAGGACAAGAGAGACAACGAACAATGTTAACCTGAGTGGAATTCTAATAGCATCTCCAATACATGACGTAAAATACATAACCACAAAGTGCTAGATGTAAAATACATCAGCCGCTCATCTCTGAACTAAACTGTTGAAACTGAATTTAACTGTCGAAACTGAACTTAACTGTCAAAACTGAACTTAACTGTCGAAACTGAATTTTTCTGTCAAAACTGGACACACTAGCAAGGTGAGGCCACACGTCGGTCGACTGACTTTTTCATCTCTGGTCAGTCGATTTTGCAGCCGTTGGATATGAAATCAAGGGCCTGCGGTTCATCTTCAACCTCCACCCCCCTGAGCCGGCCAAACAGCAGCCCCCCGCCGCCCACGGCCGGCGGTGCACCGCCCCGCCTGCCCTGAAAACACTCCCCAGTGTCGGTCCGCCGCCGCCCCGGCCATCCCTCTAGGCCCCCCCGTGCCGAGATTTTTCTCCGGCGATCCCCACGCCACCGCCCCACCAATGCCCCGCCACCGCCGGCGACCACCGCCCCCATCCTGAACCCTAAGATAGATAGTGGGGTACCTCTCCGGCGAGCCCCCCTCCCCGCTGCGGCTGGTTCTTCCTTCACCCCAGCGGCATCGGAGTGAAGTGTAGCTAAATCGTAGCAGCATCGCAAGCAAGAGCAAGAGCGAGAGCAGCAGCGCGAGCAAGAGCAATAGCAAGAGCAGACCAGGTAGGGGACCGAGAGCAAGAGTAGATCAGCAGCGCGAGCGAGAGCTAAAGCAGCAGCAGGTCCTACTGATGTGGACGTCGCCACCGAGGGAGCGACGCCGTGGAGGAAGTGGCCGACGACGCCACCGTGGATGGAGCCGCGCCGTGTCGGCTCGGGACCGAGCGTCGACAGCAACGTGAGATCGAATCAAGAAGAAAATGCGGCAATTAGTGTACAACCTCTTTGGTGGCGCCGATTAGGCCGCAGCTTCATCCAAGGAAACGGTGATGATGATGCTCTTCCGGTGGTGCAGGTGAAGACGGTGGTGTGGGAATGGAGGTGGCGTGAAAGACGAGGGGAACGTCGGGCAGCTCCTTGGAGGTGGAGGACGGTGTGGCTGAACCGACGGGACAATGAGATCGACGACGGATCCTCATCCGGTACGGTGGATGAGGGACGTCGAGGTGTTGCTGTGGACGACGTCGTCGGGGAAGAGGCTCCGGCTGGGTGGAGGACGGAGCAGGGTGTGGGGTTTCGTCGCGGGTTTTCGCGGCCTCGGTGTACGAATGGGTGGGCGGATGGGATGGCAGTGGGAAACCATGGCTTAGAGACGCGCTTGTCCGAAATGTGGGGTAAGTTACGAAAGTACCCCCATCGATTTGAGGCGGTTCTTTCGGTTCAGGGGTACCACGGGTATTTCGCGTGTCGGGATTTCACAGGAGGTGGGAGTTTTCGCGCGCGTTGTAATTTCGGAATAGCAAGGCGCGGGTTGATATGGAGGGAGTTGTCGGAGCACAACGAGACAAAGATATATCTTAAATATTTCGGGCTAACAAGGCGCGGGTTGAAAATTTTGGACAAGCCTAACGTGTACTGTACCAAATCAATGCGCCCTACAAATGTCATTCAAAACATTGAATTCATGTTATGTTCAATTAAAATATTTCCCTACGTGTATAATGCATGCAACCTAATACTCAAATGAACGTTTTAGTGCATTCCAAACGTATATACTACCGCTTCAATATGAACTAAATTTGAATTCGTTTCTCTATTTGAATAAGATCTACAGTAATGATTATTGTGAAGTCAAAGCATTTGAATTCATTTCTCTGTTTTAATAAGATCTACAATCATCATTATTGTCAAGTTAAACCATCGTTTGTGTATTATCTTCACAGCACACCACATGATTAGTCTCGAGTTACATATGAACTATGTGTACTATATGAACTCGAACTAGATTTTTTGAATCCACTTTATTTTGATTTCAAATCACATTACATTTCTAGCTCTAGCTAGATCTTCATAATCTAAACCATGTCTCATATGTATAATGTGTTTATCACATTATGTATGGTGCCCCGCCCCATACGCCTACAAGTATTTAGATGTGAGTTGCAAACACCACACATCACCACAAATTCAAATAAAATGTGAGAATGTTCGATATATAGTATTGTTTAGATTGTTCGATATTTAGTTGTAAGCTGCAAACGTCACACATTATCACAAATTCAAATAAAATATGAGATTGTTTGATGTATAGTATGGTTTAGATTGTTCGGCATTTAGCTGTGAGTTGCAAACACCATGCATTATCACATTATGGTATAACATGTGCACAACACGTGTATCACCGCTACATTCATGCATGCAATGTTTAAAACACTATGATCTCCTATTCAAATATATGAATCCCTTTCCTATCAAATTATGATCTTTGTTAGTCTCTTACACCCACACAATCCTCTAACCTTTATAGCTACCACTAACTTTATCTCGTGCATGCACACGCCCTCCCCCTCCCTCGGCATTCTATCCACCGGGCACATTCTTTTTTTCTTTAGGTCGTTCTCCCAGAGTCTCCACAACTCCTTTCCGACACACACCGATCAATAAACCTCTCCAGCGATGCCTCCCTACAACATACAAACACACCTTCAATCTCCTCCTTTACGTGTCCTTGCCTCGTGTCTCTCATACGGTCAGACACACGTGTAAACTCTCGCCCCTCTTTTCATCGCTCTCTCACAACCGCACACTCCTCCCCCTATCTAGCTAGTAGTTGGGCCTCTCGCACCACCTCCTAGCTCCATTCTCTCTGTCTATCCGTCTCGCTGGGCCTTATTAGCCTCTAACAAATGGACGTACACCAACCGATCTCTCGCTATACATATAGCTAGCTAGGTCCTTATAACTCGTTTTTACCCACATGTCAATCGATCTACCTCATTAGTTGTGTCTCTCCCTTCCTCCGACAAACAACAATTGATCTACCGATCTAGTTAGGTTTGCTTACCAAACACATTGTTCCCCTTCATCATCCATGGATGCGTCCCGACAGATCTATCACGCACAGGCACACACAGAAACACATCCCCACTCTTATTGATAACATTGCAGTTCCACCCTCAGTTTGTCTAGTAGGCCTCTCCCACCATCTTCGAGAAGCAACTCCATCACCCATCCAACACTCTACCCCTCTCCCTCCCTCTCCCTCCCTCTCTCTCTCCTCTATCTCTCTCCCATCATATTTCCCGTCCTTCAGTTATGTATGGATGTCGACCGATCTCCCTCAAGACATAGCTGGGTCTCTCCTTCTCAACACATATACGAGTCGTTCTACCTCTATAGTTAGGCCTCTGCCTACCCCTCCCACCACCCCCTCCCCCCCACACACACCGATACATCAAGCGCTCTAGTCATGTCTCCCTGCCACACACAAACTTGACGTGTGCCCTCTAACGTTCCGGTAGGCCAGTCGCCCTATATCTTTGACTTGTACACACACACAGTTTCGATGGCTCTCTTCATCGATCTCGCACCCACCCACTTGATCCTCTCT
>NC_057800.1:169741282-169750261 GCF_018294505.1 Triticum aestivum | reverse complement strand
AATTTCGATGGCTCTCTTCATCGATCTCGCACCCACCCACTTGATCCTCTCTTCGACTCTATCGATAGCTATGACCCCTCCCTCTCTTCTCGTGGATTGCCCGACCCTCTATGTATGATATGGATAGGCCTCCATTTCACACACATTGCATGCAAAATTTTGTTTGAGATGTCATCGACACATATTCCCACAAATAATTCACGAAATCAACCCCCCACCCCCCCCCCACCCCAAAACAAAAAACACTCACGAATGCGGTTTGTATCTCTCACACACACCCACGTAGGTGGGGAACATGCACGAAGAGAAGAGGTGCATGCACAACGCACGTACTCCCGTCTCTTTCCCAACCACACCCACGCGGGTACACGTTGGAGCTCATTTCTATACGAAAAAGACAGCCCACGTGGTAATTTGGCATGTGTACTGGTTGTCCACTTGGTGGAGGGAGGATCGTCTACCACGGGTGAACAAAAAATTGCGACTTGACGTGTTTTGTTAAAAAAAGAGGCAAACCATGTGGGGCCTACCTTAGAGGCAAGGCTCTATACACTGGAGTACTTTTGATGTGTCCCGTCAACTCGCAGAACGAGGAGAAGCTTGCTTAGTACACCGTCTCCCCCGCCCACGGACGCGGTGGCTCGCAGGATGAGGTAAAGCTTGCTTACTACGCCTTACGCCCGCTCCCTCGCCCATGTGCGCGGTGGCTCGCTGGACGAGGAGAAAAATTTACTACTCCCTCCGTTTACTCCTCGTCCCTACTACCTTGGTTATAGAGATTATATCATATTGTTTGGAATATATATGTCCTTTAGTAGATTTCAATATGAACTACTAGTACATACTCCAAACACTGATGTATATAGACGTATTTTACAGTGTAGATTCACTCATTTTGCTCCGTATGTAGCACTCTCCCTCGCCCCTCGACCCTCGCCCACGTGGTGGACGTGCAACAATTCATTCGGTCTCATATAGCCAGAACGATATATACTGCACTACCATTATTGCTTGACTTCCTGAAGAGGCGAAGAGCCAATCGCAAGGTCAATATTTTGGAGATGCCAAGCGCAAGGTTATAGGAGAATGAGTAGTAGGTGCCGCGTCATTTATAAATAAAGTTTTTTTCTTCAGTGGCACGTAAGCAATATGATAGGTTCATACGGAGAGAAAAGGAGTACATAGTCAGGACGGGCCAGCCTACACGGTTGCTTGCTGGGGTTGCTCTCTTCACACTCTCTCGCACAAAACGACTGTGGCCACATCTCTAACATCCCGACGGATCACGTCCGCTTGGGGAAGGGGTGGATGCTTAGTGTATATGCGGTAGCCGTCACCGATGGCGAAAACCCACTGTCGGCACGTCCCGATCAGGGGTCCCCGCCATTCTCTCTCACAAAGCTGGTGAGGTTGCCTTCGTCCCTTGCTCACTGCCGCGACGTGGGCGGTTTCCGCCTCCTGCCGCCCTCCTCAAGGTTGAGCTACGTCCCTCATGTACAACTCCCTTTACAGCCGGCTTGCACCACTGCTCCAGCTGCCCACATCACTCCCTGTGGATATTTCTCTACTTCTTTGCCCCGCACATACCTCTACTGGCTTCTATGTACTATATTTGTGATGAGTTTATGTCTCATCAACTAGTCCTAGTAATCTTATTCTAATCACGCTTGTTCAATTTCTTTGCCACATGGATGCTTATCTCGATTTTGGTGAAACTGCACAAAATGATCCGATGGTCAAAAGGTTGCAAACTTCATTTATTAGGAAGCTCGAATGTTGCCAGCAAATTGAAGCCTGGTCAGGGTTCACGGTTCAAGGGCTAGGGACTGCATGGATCGTTTTTTTCTTTAGCTGCCTCTGTTCCAAAATAAGTGTCAACTTTAGTAGTAGTACAACTTTGTACTAAAGTTTGCACAAAGTTGAGAAACTTATTTTGGAACGGAGGGAGTACATATTTGCTATGATCTGTCAATCATTGAGATGCAATAGCATGCATGTTAGTCTCCTTTGTATTTGATGAAATGTTGCAACGGGCAACCTTGGACGCAAGATACATGTAACAGAAGCTAGAAGCTTCATAGCATTGTACAAATTTATCTCGCAGATAAATTACAGTACGTACTATACTAGTACTTCCTCCATTCCTAAATATAAGTCTTTGTAGAGATTTCACCATGAACCACATGCGGATGTATATAGATGCATTTTAAGTGTAGATTCATTCATTTTGTTCCGTATGTAGTGGAATCTCTACAAAGACTTATATCTACTAGTAATAGCTAGCCCCCACTACTAGGAATTCTCTATCCTCTCCTTGAGCCACGTCATCAAAATTGATGCAGCCGTTAGATGAAGTAAATCAGTCCATAATAGCTGTCTGATCTTGACGTTGAGAGGCTCCACACTAAGACACATGCAAGCATGCAGAAATACCGTGCCACATGCATGTGAGTTGGTTTTAAATCACATCAACATGTCTGCATGCAAGCATGCACCGGTAGCATGCATGTAAGTGAGCTTTTAAGTCCCATTAACATGTCAAAAAGAAAAATATAATCCCATTATGCAGTAGGAGTTAAGGAGTTGGTTGATCTTTTTTCCTTACGTAGGATGATCTAAATGACGATGGGAGTTTATTTAGTTTGGCTACCACATTTGTCATGCGGTTATAGAGTTTTTTTTGTTCTGTGAGATCGATAATTTTGCACAGAGAGATATACCGCTGTTCCGCGCCAACGCGCGGGGACTCATCTAGTAATATTTAGGAACAGAGGGAGTACTATGTAAAGAGTTAGGTCTCGCATGGTGATAGTAGTGTGAGGTGGGCCATGTAATCACTGAGCCTACGTGTTTTCACTGCTCTTGCATGCCTCCACTGTAAGAATGGAGAAAATTGTAATCTAGTAGTAGTAGTATACCTCCTTTCGTCGAAAGCGTGGGACATCCAGCAGTCCTACCACCTCAGTAATAAAGACCAATGAGCTGTCAAATCACATAGACCCAGCAGTAAGTTGGACGGACGAAGCAACCATCACTCTTGCACTAGTGAGAGGTCGCATCCGCTCTGCCCCGGCATGAATGCGGCACCGATTCTTTGGAGCGGCGCTGATCGTTTCGGGCGGGAAGCGCGCGCGGGCGATGGAGGGGCTTTGGGTGGGCCAGGCTGGTCAGGAGCGGGCGTGGCAGCTGTCCGCATGTCCCTACCGGACACGTCCGGAAACGAGAGGATGCACCGACTCTCACGGCTAAAATCGTACACTACACAACATCTCTCTGTAGGAGTAGGTCGATCTGTCGCTCTCTCTAACCCACACATGGTATTAAACACACACACACGCACGCACACGCACGCACCTTGGTCCCGTTGCACCTTCTAACGTGACTTATTACACCTAGACGGAGGGAGTAGTAAGAATACGAGATTTGGCGGCACACTGACTTAAGTAATACAACTGGCCAAAATTTGTGTGCATGTTATAATAAGGATTCACTTAAAATAGTACGTGAGTGAACAGAGGGATCAATTGGACAGTGTTCCCGAGCAGTAGCGAGATGTGTGAGGTAAGATACACTGCTGGCGCTTTTAATTTTTCTTATTAATTTGTTTGTTTCACCCTCTAACTGGTGGGACCCAACGTACTACGTGGAGAGAGGCAAGGTGACTAAGGCTGCATTATTTCTGCACCACTGTGGATAGTCTTACCACCAAAGCCACATGACACGATTATGATTGAAATCCCAATGACTCCAACACACACAAAAAACACGGCATGCTTGTCACACGAATGCAGGAATGTATAAAAGGTTATTTCCCTCTCGGTGAACATAACAAGAGGGTTGTGTAGCTGGTTAACCTGTTCGCTCACTCTCTCGCCCTCTCCCGCTGGAGCCTCAGCGCTTGTAGTTGCTCTCTTCACACTCTCTCACCCTCTCCAGATCTAAACAAGACTTCATTGGCCTCTCTCTCCCCTCACTGCTGCTCAAAGAGCCGGCAGGATCCGTTCGCCGGGAAGGGAAGGAGGCTTAACACTGTCGCCGTCAGCGAGGGACTACCGGCGCAACTGTTCACTTTTCACCCAGCTGCGGCGCGGGAGGGCCTCCGACCCCTTCTTCTTCGCCGCCGTCCCGTCGCCCACCGAACCACGCCCCAAGAACCTGAAGGTATAATTTACTTACTCCACATGCATTGCTCTAGCTGCATGTATACCATGAATCTAGGACGTGGTTCAAAGAGGAAAGGAGTGGGGGAAAGTAGTGGGAAAAGTTGTATATAGCATGAATCTAGGACGTGGTTCAAAGAGGAAATGAAGGGGGAAAGTTGTATAGAATTAATCTAGGACGTGGTTCAAAGAGGAAAGGAATGGGGGAAAGTAGTGGGGAAAGTTGTATCGCATAAATCTGGGACATGGTTCAAAGAGGAAAGGAAGGGGCGAAAGTAGTAGTTCAAAAAGGAAAGGAAGGGACAAGGCTGTAGAGTTTGAGTAGGACTAGATTTGCTGCGCTCACATAGGGAAAGGCGTCTAAAGATAACAAAACTGGGACCAACACAAATATGCTCCTTGGTTGCTTGTTCTTTGTTGCAATAGACTGTGCATGACCACAGTACATCGGTAGATGCACATGGTGCTGGTGCATCCACTGTCCCATGCAACTCATTAGCTGTTGTTAATCTAAGGCCCTGTTTGGTTAATAACTCCCTAGTCCCTACATGCTGGGTTACAGGGACTAAACATGGACTAGAGGTTATTAAATGACATGCTAAAAGACCATGTTACCCCTAGTAATGAACTAATAGAGACAAGGTGCGATGCGTGGCGGGGGCAACTATTGGAAAAAGTCCCAAAAAGACTCCCTCGGGGTATTCTTTCTTTAGTCCCAAATGCCCACTTTTAGTCCCTAAAAGTCCCTCCTCTTTGGTTTAGATGGGACTGACACGGAGTTTTTTTAGTCCCTACACCAAAATGTCCCTGTAAACAAACACCCTCTAATAATGCCGCTGGAAAATTGATGCAATGCCACAGTTAAAACCAAATTACATGTTTAATGAATTTTATTGTTAATATAATCTCTATGTTAATATTAATCAATGCCACCGTTTGAGAAATGCTACTGTCTTGCTTTCTTTCCCATTTAGATAAGGTAGATGCTTCTTTTTGTTGGCTTCAGTGTCATCCATTGACCACTAATTGTTTCCTTTGCACGTATGTGTAAATAGGGTTATCTGCTTCACCTCGTTGCCATTGTGATCTTTTGTTGCACTTCACAAAACACTTTTGTTTTAAGAGTGTTTTGTGCAGTTTAACCAAAATGTCACACCGACAACGTTGCTTGATTGCTTGATCTTAGTGGAACTGCACAAGAGGATATCTTACTTCCTATCCGTTAAGGCGGATTTGGTTCAGATCTTCTTCTTGTGAGTTGTTTGAATTCCGCATCATGAGAGGTCAGTACTAGCCTTCTTTCACATGATTCTGCAGTGTGCATTCATATGTTGTGCTACTTGTACGATAATGTTGCTTGATTTTAGTGAACTGCACAAATGGAGACAAGACTTCCAATCTGTATGTGCACCGTAATATCCCATTGAGGTAAGATAAGGATATTTCACAACTGTTTGCCTGTATTTTGCCACTTTCATCAGAAAATTAAGTTTAGTACTATACTTGTGCTCCCTAATTGACATGCCAAATCTTACATTGAAGGTGAAGCTTGTTTGTTATTGAACCAAGTGATGAAGGGGAAGAACAAGGGGAAGAAAAACAAAAATCAACTCCCGGTGCTGTCATGAAAAAGTGGTATTGTCCTTGAGAAGTGCTTCATCTCTTCTGTTTTAAATATTCCCTTTCCTTTTTTTCGAGCAAACAGTGATGCTAGCATTTAGTAGTCCTCTTGTCTTTGCACAACAGGATCATCTTCCTCTGAAGAAGAATATGGAGTACGTGAAGTGACTAGTTCTGATTATGCCAGGATGAAGAAGCCCTGTCTATCTTATCATGAGAAGGAGCAGTTGAAGGATGGTTACATTACTCCCCACAAGACTAAACTAACTTCAGCTCAGAAGGACTGACAAAATCTCCAATTTTTTCTGTGATGCGCGAGTACAATGTTGTTCTAGGATTCTTTCTGGTGAGTTCCATTTTTCTAAAAGTGTGCTCTACATGGACCATGTATGTGCCTGTTGAAACTGTCAATTCATAGTACAGTTTGCTCTATACTAATCACTTTTTTGTATTTGTGCAAACAGGGGTGCTCAGCTTGATTTCAATGGGAACTGCACAAAATGTTCATGAATACATCGAATCATTCATTTCCACCACAAGAAAGGAGGTGCCGATAAGTTCAAGGCATTGCAACATATAAGGGCGAAATCATACAAGCTACGCGCGAATTTGGTTGATTTTGGTGGAACTACACAAAAAGAACAACTGGTCTATTTAGCACGAGGTGCCATGTTAATGTCCGAACTGATGGCAAACCCTGCCCATTCCACAATCGTAGGCATTTGATATTTTGGAATGGGACGACCTTGTCAAATTTTGCTCATTGATTTTAGAAAGACATGCGTTTGATATTTTCAAATGGGATGCCCTTGCTGTCAGCAGCGTCGATCAATTTTTTATTTATTCTTTAGTTGTGAAGTAAATATTGCCTCTGACATGTGAGTAACTGAGATGCATAATCATCGATTGTTTTGAATGTTCTCTATGAATTGCGAGGCCTGTGTGTTTGATTGCAATGTACAGAAATGCTAAAAACCTTCTCAAACTCTTTATACTCCTTCTGTTCCTTTTTACTTCGCACATTGTGAAAGTGCATACTTTTTTGTATAAGATTGGTTAAAGTAGAGATACTTTGACAGCAGACAAAACTTGTATGCAGACTAGAAAGGACCGAAGGGAGTACATCTGAAACTGCTGCAAACGAGGTGATCACCCTGGGAATAATGCTAGTACATATTGTTTTGCATGTTCATCCAATGCCAGTGATACAGGAATTTGAACTAATCGAAATAAATTCATTCATAGACGGTCGGATTTCATATAAACATGCCAGATTTCATTACATTTCATACATTCTTCAACTAAAAAGGGGTGCACTGGAGGTATAATTAATTAACCGAAGCTACCCACCTGTGTCCCGCTGAGCCGAACATAAGCTTCAGTGACTTAAATGCAGGTGCATTTGCGTAACTGACATGTGGCCTGTTGGGCCCACGTGTCAGTCAGCCAACTGCACTAGCAATTAAGTAGAAGCAGCGTTATTCTCCAGCAGAACTCCCCGACTCCATGTTGGCGCCAAGAAGCTAACCGGCCGTCAATGGTCAACCCGCCTAGCTTGGCTTCAAAAGGAGGGTAGCAGCGGTGGCCTTACTTGGACCCGAGTGGCGGCGACCTACCGTGTTCTACTCTTCCTCGTTTTCTGTGTGGCGCGGCCCCGTTGGCAGCGGGGCAGGGCCTCGGCAGAGCCGGCGATGTCCTCTGTCTCGTTGCCGGCAGGGCGGGGCCTCGGCGGAGCCGGCGGTGTCCTCTGCCTTGTTGTTGGCGCCGTGGGGCCTCGGCGGAGTAGGGCCTCGTCGACGCCAGTAGAGCGGGGACTCATTGGAGCCGACATTGTCCTCTGCCTCATCCTCGGTCTCGCCAGACAGCGCCTCACCCGCTTCATCGCCCTCTTTGCTAGCCTCTTTGTAGGCGACCGCAGCCTCCGCCACCCGCATGCGCTCCCGCCAGCGCTCGAGGCGGCCCTTGCGGGCAGAGCGGTATGCTACGTCTTGAGCTTGCGTTGGTTTTCCCCGAAGAGGAAGGGATGATGCAGGAGAGTAGCGTAAGTATTTCCCTCAGTTTTTGAGAACCAAGGTATCAATACATTAGGAGACCACGCTCAAGGCCCTCGTACCTGCACAAAGTGATAGCTACTCGCAACCAACGCAATTAGGGGTTGTCAATCCCTTCACGGTCACTTACGAGAGTGAGATATGATAGATATAATATTTTTGGTATTTTTGGTATAAAGATGCGAAGTAAAAAGTAAAGGCAAAGTAAAAACAAAGCAAGATTAAAGTGATGGAGATTGATATGATGAGAATAGACCCGGGGGCCATAGGTTTCACTAGTGGCTTCTCTCAAGAGCATAAGTATTCTACGGTGGGTGAACAAATTACTGTTGAGCAATTGACAGAATTGAGCATAGTTATGAGAATATCTAGGCATGATCATGTATATATGCATCACGTCCGTGACAAGTAGATCGAAATGATTCTGCATCTACCACTATTACTCCACTCATCGACCGCTATCCAGCATGCATCTAGAGTATTAAGTTAAAAACAGAGTAATGCCTTAAGCAAGATGGCATGATGTAGAGAGATAAATTCATGCAATATGAAATAAACCCCATCTTGTTATCCTCGATGGCAACGATGCAATACGTGCCCTGTTGCCCCTTCTGTCACTGGGTAAGGACACCGCAAGATCGAACCCAAAGCTAAGCACTTCTCCCATGGCAAGAACTATCAATCTAGTTGGCCAAACCAAACGGATAATTTGAAGAGACTTGCAAAGATAACCAACCATACATAAAAGAATTCAGAGAAGATTCAAATATTATTCATAGATAGACTTGATCATAAACCCACAATTCATCGGTTTCAACAAAACACACCGCAAAAAGAAGATTACATTGAATAGATCTCCACAAGAGAGGGGGAGAACTTTGTATTGAGATTCAAAGAGAGAGAAGAAGCCATCTATCTACTAACTATGGACCCGAAGGTCCGAGGTAAACTACTCACACTTCATCAAAGAGGCTATTATGATGTAGAAGCCCTCCGTGATGACAACCCTCTTTCGACGGAGCTCTGGAACAGGCCCCAAGATGGGATCTCATGGATACAGAAAGTTGCGGCGGTGGAATTAGGTTTTTGGCTCCTGTTCTGATCGTTTGGGGGTACGTGTGTAGATATAGGAGGAAGAAGTACGCCGG
>NC_057800.1:169656945-169740987 GCF_018294505.1 Triticum aestivum | reverse complement strand
ATGACCGCCTCTTTTGTTCCTTGGAGCAGGGTCCAAGTCTCCTGGATCACGTTCGGTGAGAAAATCATGTTCCCGAAGATTTTATTCCGTTTGGACTCCGTTTGATATTTCATTTCTTCGAAACACTGAAATAGGCAAAAAACAGCAATTCTGGGCTGGATCTCCGGTTAATAGGTTAGTCCCAAAAATAATATAAAAGTGGAAAATAAAGCCCAATATAGTCCAAAACAGTAGATAATATAGCATGGAGCAATAAAAAATTATAGATACGTTGGAGACGTATCACGGTACGAGTCGAGCAGCGCCTCCTGCTCCGCCCGCTCCGCGGCGATCTGCTCCTCCACCTGCAGATGCTCCTGGAGGAGATGGTGGTTGTAGGCGGCGTCGGCCTGCGCCTCCCAGAACTGCTCCTGACGCATCTGCCTCACACTGTCCATATATTGGGCACGGGCCTCGCCGATGGTCATGGTGCAATGCACCGGCGAGGATGGCGCAGAGGATGGGGTTGGCGCCGGATCGTCGACTACCATGTTCTCCATTGGGACGTCGTCGTCCTCCGGTTGCCTCCCGGCCAGCCGGTCGGCAGCAATGGTTGCCATCTCCTTGTGGTCCGTCGTCCACCCATCCCGAAGAGCGCTGGAGCGCGAGGAAGCCATGGTGGGCAGTAGTGGTGTGGACAGGAGAAAGGGAACGGATGCAGATGACTGCGGCTATGGCCGGCGCAGTAGTTGATATAGCAATGGTGGTCGGGCGGAGGGACGGACGTGTGGCGCCGGAGTAGCCGCCTCGACAACCACATATCATTAATGTGGGCGGCAGATGGACGGATGGACGATACTTGTGTCGTTTGAAGGCGGAGCAATCGCCTGCACCGGGAAGCGGGGCGGGCGGCGCTGACTGTTTTGGCCGGAAAGCGCGCGCGGGCGAGGAGATGACTTTACTTGGAGAGGATGACAATGGGGACCCACCAGGTCCATAGCCTACGTACGCAAGTGCCTCCTTATATATATATATATATATATATATATATATGTGTGTGTGTGTGTATAAAACTATACTCCCTCCGTCTAGGTGAATAAGTCGTATTAGAAGGTGCATCACGACCTAGGTGCAAGCAGATTGGTGGAAAGGAAGAATATTTCTCTCTTCTAAACACAACATTTAATCACAGCAGTTAAGAGGATATCTTATTAGCTACCCATGCAGGCCATCGTAATTCATAGCATGCAAAGTGCTTTTATTTCTTGCCTAATAACCGCATGGATGTGCTGCATGCATTGGTCCTTGCCCAAGCAAAAAAAGGGAGGAAAGGGGTTTCCACGGGAGACAATGAGGCAGAGGTGGAAGCGCTCACTGGAGTTATTTATTTTGCTTCCCCCTGGTTTCCTGACATCACGGTCCCACACCATTGTCAACCTATGTAGTACTAGTCAATAAACGAGAGAATTGCACAAGAAGCGGCCGACAGCTGGGACCAAGCAGCTCGAGTAGTATTTGTTTTTTTGAGGTGTGAGCACTGCAGAGTTTTTTGATGTTTAGCCCAGATATTAATTTTTCTCCTCTAAACAACAACAAAAATATCGCTGCAGGTATTAACTGGGCGGGCTGTGGCCCGTCTAGCCCAGGCCAGATATCCAGCCAAGATATTAATTTTTTCAAGCTGAAAATGGCTAGCCCATCTATACTTTTTTTAGGAATACCCAGGCAAGGTCAAGTTGTTATTCTCCGCCCCGCTGGGCTGCAAATCTTTCCTAGGAGGGAAGCATTAGGCTTAACAAGAAAATGGGCTTTAAGAAATAATAAATGGGATGTAATTATAAAAACTGGGCAGTGACTATAAAAAAATGTACCAAACACGTGATTACTTTATAAAGTATTATTTTTGGATATTGAAAATTTTAATTTCATTAATTTTTGCAAGCGTAATGTTTCGTTGGATTTTTACGTAATATAAATTTATATTGAAATTGTATTTAATCTGACTAGAAATTTTGGTATAAAAATATTTCGGATCCCATCAAAATGTGGGAAATTTTATTGAATTCTGTTTTGAACGGTTGGTTGAAATGGGTTGTACTTTTAACAAACTGTAAATGGGCTGTAGTAAATTCCATTAGAATTAAAAAATGGGCTACACATTTTTACAAATCTCAAATGGGCTATAAGTTCTCTGCCACACACTTCTGGCCTTACTAAGTTGACGCGTCCCCTAAAAAAAACAGAGTTGACGCGTATGCAAGGCTTTGTCAACTTATAGTCAACACACGGTTCTAGCAGCAGTGGCCATTGGATGTCCATCCAACGGATGCCGTGCTTCTTCTTCAATCTCGGATTTTCTAGCTTCACCCACCCAAAAAATGATTCCTCCTCCTGACATCTGGGGCGCACCGTTTCGGAAGCTGACCTGTGGGCCTACTAAGTTGACGTACTAAGGGCTTTGTCAACTTAGTCAATATAAACGATTCTAGCTGGAGTGACCGTACGATGTCCATCCAACGGTCGTAGTGCTTCTTCAACCTCTGGTCTTCTTGCTCCAGCCGCCCAAAGCAGCGCCGGTCGTGCCGCCTGCTCCTGCCTCCCGTGGCCGGCTGTGCTGCCGTGGAGGCCTCACCGCCCCTACTATTCCCACCGCTGGCCAGGCCCTGCGGCAACGGCAGCCTCACACCGCAGCCGAACGAGTGAACCCTCATACTCCTCTCCGCGTGGGCATCCACTGCCGCGTCTTCGCCGTCTCCGCGTCGTCCCCTTCCTAGGCCTCACCGTCGTCCATCGCCCTGGTGCTCTCGGAGCGGCGTGGTCAACGTGGAAGGAACGACTTCCATCAGACATGGACTGTGCGTGGAGAGGATGACAGCTGGGTCCACGGCGGCAGCAAGGAAGTGCCTCCTTATTACATGGAAAATAATGATTCCTCCACCTGACAGCAGGGACCCACTGGACGGGCCACCAGTATTTTGTGAAAAAAATCGTTTCCCCCTGACTGCTGGGACCCACCGGACGGGCCACCGTATTTCACGAAAAAAACGTTCCCCCCGCTGTCAGCTCGGACCCATCGGATGTGCCTCCTTATTACGCATAAAAAATGAATACTCCCCCGGCTAGCTGGGACCCACCTTGCTGGGAGGCTGACTTCTGGGCCTACTAAGTTGACGGGGACAAAGGGCTTTGTCAACTTAGTCAATATGAACGATTCTAGCTCCAGTGACCATACGATGTCCATCCAATGGCCGTAGTGCTTCTTCAACCTCTGGTATTCTTGCTCTAGCTGCCCAAAGCAGCGCCGGTCATGCCGCATGCTCCTGCCTCCCGTGGCCGGCTGTGCTGCCGCAGAGGCCTCATCGCCCCTACTATTCCCACCGCTGGCCAGGCCCTGCGGCGACGACAGCCTCACACCGCAGCCGAACCAGTGAACCCTCGTAGTCCTCTCCGCGCGGGCTTCAACTGTCGTGTCATCCCCTTCCTAGGCCTCGCCGTCGTCCACCGCCGTGGTGCTCTCCGCGCGGCGTGGTCAACGTGGTCAAGGAACGACTTCCATCAGAAGAGCACTGTACGTGGAGAGGCTGACAGCTGGGTCCACGGCCACAGCACAGTTTTTTTGTGATTTGCCAAGTAAGTCGCTTTGTCAGGCCTGTTGGGCTGCAAATCTTTCAAGACAAGGAGAACTTTCATTCGGCTGGCCTAGAAAATGGCCCGTTAGTAATGAGAAATGGGCTGTAAATTTTTAAAACACATCAAACCGACAATTAGTTTCAAATAACTTTTTTTTTCATTTCAAGATTTTAAATTACATTAATTTTTATGCATGGAGAATTTGTTGGATTTTATATTGATATACATTTATTTTTAAAATCAGTTTGAATGTGAGTCAAAATTTCGGGATTAAAAACAATTTGGACCACATCGAAATATGCAAAATTTCATATAATTTTTTAACCGTTGCCACAATATGGGCTGTAATGCTAACAAAAAGAATATGGGCTCCAAAAAAACCTTAAGATTTAGCAAATGGGTTGTAAATTATTAGAAATAATGGCAGATGGGCTGTATGCTGTTTTCCACAGATTTGAGGCTTTCCTAAAAAAAAGGTTGACGCACAAGCACTGACTGTTGGATGTCCATCCAACGGCCGTCGTGCTTCTTCAATCTCTGCTCTTCCTGCTCCAGCCACTCAAACAAGGGCCGACGGGACTGCCTGCTCCCTCCTCCTCGCGGCCGGCTGTGCTGTCGTGCAGGCCTTACCGCCCGATCGTACTCCCATCGCTGGCCTAGCCATCCCTCTACTCACCCACACCAGCTGTTATTCTCCGGCGACGGCAGACGAACCAGTAAACCCTCGTACAATCGTACTCCCCTCCGCATGGGAAACAACTGCCGAGTCTTCCCTGCCTCCATGTCGTCCCCTTCCTAGGCCTCGCCGTTGTCCACTCGGCGCGGCGTGGTCAATATCGTCAAGGAACGACTTCCATCGGACGTGGACTGTACGTGGAGAGGCTGACAGCTGGGTCCACGGCCGCAGCAAGGAAGTGCCTCCTTATTACGCGGAAAATAATGATTCCTCCACCTGACAGCTGGGACCCACCAGACGGGCCACTGTATTTCGCGGAAAAAACGTTTTCCCCCTGACTGCTAGGATCCACCAGCTACATCTTCGCATGCAAGGAAGTGCATCCGGGCAAAAAAAACGATTTGCCCCCTGACTGCTGGGACCCACCAGCTACATCTTCGCTCGCAAGGAAGTGCCTGACAGTCGGGACCCACCTGGTCAAAGCATACGTAGCGTTGTCATTCTGGTCGCGAATGTGTACGTACATACTCGTCGATGTAGAGGCGCGCACGTGTCGTAGTAGAGGCGCGCACGTAGCATGTACACGTACGTACAACGGCCAGAGTGCAAGAAAGAAAATATGGCCACGTATGTGTACACACGGGCGAGGTCTCAAATGCCTACTCGCGCATACGTACAGCCAGGGATCGTGTACATTGCTGGGTCGGAACGGGGAAACGGCGTTGTCATCGTGTTCATGGGGAGGCAACGGAATGCGTCGTGTTCATGGGGAGGCAATGGAATGCGTCGTGTTCATCGGGAGGGCTTGGATGGAACAGGCGATGGAAACGAGGCCTGACGTACCGCACAACGGAGGAAACGACCTTGTGTTCGACCGGCCACGTTCGAAACGGGATCCTATTCATCGGGAGGGGTCTGGCGTACCGCAAAATGGAGGAAACGGACCTCCTACGGTCGAAACGGGGGTCTTGTTGATCGGGAGGGGTGTGGCGTATCGCAAAACGGACGAAACGAACTTGTGTTGGAGCGCTACGGTCGAAACGGGGTCCTGTTCATCGGGAGGGGTGTGGCGTACCGCAAAACGGGACTCCACAGGATACTGTTCATCTCCACCGTCGACCTCCTCTAGCCTCCACGAGCTACTGTTCATCCACCATCGACCTCCTCCAGCCTCCACCTGCGGCTGTTCATCCACGGGCTCCTGTTCATCCCGCCTCCACCATGCGCTACTCCACGGGCTACTGTTCAACCAGCCCTCTCCACGGGCTACTGTTCATCCTGCCCTCCACCGTCTACTGTTCATCCTACCCTCCATGGGGTGGTCCTGTTCATCCAGCCCTCCACGGGGTCGTCTTCATCCAGCCCCAACCGGCTCGATCGATCGGGGTCCTATTCATCCAGAGGCAACACCACGGGGTCCTGTTCATCCACCCCCACCGGGAACTGTTCATCCAAACACCCCGCAACGCTCACTGTTCATCCATAGGCAGCATCGATCGGCTTCTGTTAGCAGCAGTAGCGAAGGAATAGCTCGATCGGGTTCAGTTAACAGCCATTGATCGACCGCTCGGGTTCAGTAACGTGTAGCCTGCAGTGCAATCGCTCGAGTTCAGTTAGAGCCCAACGCCTCGCTCGGGTTCAGTTAGAGCCAGCGCCTCGCACACACGCGCGTACGTGTACGAGAGAAACGCGCATCGCTCAGCCCCCGACCTCCCATCGTAACCGGGAACTCCCCGAAATTTTCCTCCCCCTCGCTTCTACCACGGTTTTTTCCGTCATGGACATCCCAAAGAATGTCATGCAGCTGCGTCTCCGGCCCGCCCAGGACGAAAAGCCCATTTTCTGTCATGATTTTTTGTCATAGAAGTAGGAGCCCACCACATCTATGATGATACCGGGTTTTGTCACAATTATCGTCATAGAAGTGTCATATGTATGACATATTTTTTTTCGTTCGGCCCAAAATGTCACGGATGTGTCTTTTTTTGTAGTGCACGATTAGACCGGACTCGTGTTATTTTCTTCTCAAGTTGGTTCTCAACTTCAGCCTTATAGACTTTAAAGTAGTGTAGAGCCTGATCCTTAGTATTTAACAAATACACATAACAGAATCTAGTGGAATCATCAATCAGAGTCATGAAGTATTTCTTTTCACCTTTATTCAACACACCATTCATCTCACAGAGATCTGAATGTATGAGCTCTAGAGGTGCCAGGTGTCTCTCCTTCGTAGGCTTGTGAGGCTTACGAGGTTTCTTAGCTTGCACACACGCATGGCACTTAGAGCCTTTAGCTAAAATGAAACTCGGGATTAAATCCATCTTAGCTAGCCGCGTCATACAACCGAAATTTATGTGACAAAGACGTGAATGCCAAACCTCAGATTCGTTCACATAAGAATGAATTTGGTTCATGACTTTATTACATAAATCCTCCAGGGAAAGGCGGAACAAACCACCACAATCATATCCTTTTCCAACAATTAGTCCATACCAAGATACGACTACTTTGTTAGACTCAAATACTAACTTAAACCCTTCTTTACATAGAAGGGAGACACTAACGAGATTCTTCTTTATGGCAGGAACATGCTGCACGTTCTTCAGTTGCACGATCTTTCCCGAAGTAAACTTCAGATCTACCGTTCCAACACCATGAACATAAGCATGCGAGCCATTCCCCATCAATACGGAACAATCTCGTGCGACCTGGTAAGAAGAAAACAAAGACATGTCAGCACACACATGAATATTGGCCCCAGTGTCAATCCACCAATCGTGGACTGACAGACTGAAAGTATGGTAAACAGATTACCATACCCAGATGCTGCATCATTGTTGCTTAAAGTGACATTCACAGACTTGGAGTCCTGTGCTGGCTTCTTATACTTGTTTGGGCACTTGTTCGCCCAATGTTCATCTGAACCACAAGTAAAGCAGCCATCTCTCTTTTTGTCTTTATTCTTACCCTTCTTCTTAAAGGAAGTATTCTGCTGGATAGAGTTCTTTCCCTTGAACTTGTGGAAGTTTTTCTGCACCACATTGGCGCTAGAAGAACCCTCTGCCCCTTTCACGTGTGAGTCCTTTGCTCTCGAGTGCTGCTCACCACTGAGATGACCAATGACATCCTCAACAGAGAATTCACATCTCAAGTGCTTGAGAGAAGTAGCAAAGTTCCTCCAACTAGGAGGGAGTTTTGCAATAATGCAACCCGCGACAAACTTGTCCAGTAACTCACACTTCAGGAGCTCCAGCTCCTTAGCAATGCATTTTATCTCATGAGCCTGGTCCAATAAAGAATGGTTATCAACCATCCTGTAATCATGGAACTGCTCCATGGCATACAGCTCACTGCCAACATCAGTTGCGCCGAATTTGACTTCGAGCGCATCCCACAAGTTTTTGGCAACACCCATATGAATATAGGCGTCAACCAACTTGTCTCCAATCACACTCAGAACTGCTCCCAGAAAGATTGTGGTTGCCTCCCTAAACGCCTTCTCCTGTTCAGGAGCAATCATTTTTGTGAGGTACACACCACCAACCCAGAACACGTTCATCGCTGTGAGCCACAAGGTGGTCCTAGTCTGCCAACGCTTAAAATGCGTCCCGGTAAAATTTTCCAGTTTCAGAGTAGCATCAAAGCCTTGAATCGAAAAGTGCCTAAAATAAGGTTTTTGGATTGTTGGAAATATTAGCACTTTTCGGATTAGACTTATCCACGAGTAAACAGTAAGCATGGCATAAAAGGTATGCATCTCATAGCGATACCTAAGCATACTAGCACGTACAGAACATAGAATCGAACCATCTATGAGCAGCACATATACGGCTAGCATAAGTACAAGTAAACGAGGGATGAACAGATCATACCCTCCGGTTGGCCAGGCCAACGCGGCGGCGACAGCAGCAGCCTCGGCATCGTTCCTGGCCTTCTTCTTGGAGGCGGCGTCGTCGGCCATGGTGTCAATGCAGGGGAAGTTGTGGAAGCAGAGGCGAGCGAAGTTGGGGACGGACCGGGAGCAGTCGCGTCGAGTCGCTCCCCGAAAACCTTATTGCCGTTCTCCCGGGCAGGATCTCGAACGACAGGGTTCCGGAGGCACCTGCTCTCCCGACCAACCGTGCACGCGGTCGTCGGGATGGGATCGCCGGAAGCAGCACAGAGAGAGGAACAGTAGCTGATGGCTAGGGTTGTACGAGAGGGAGTGAGTGAACTGAGTTAGGGTTCACTCCACTGGCCAGTGCCTTCTTATATAGGCCGTCAGGTAGATGGGCCTGGGCCAGGCCCACGACCGAGTCCGCGAACAGTGGCGCTTCCATAAGCGACTCATTAATTTATTAACAATTAATTAACCATTCCTGAGAGGCAAAAATAAGCTTTGGCTCGGCTCATTCCCACAACCCGCAACCCGCGGCGCGCGCGCGTGTCGTGACGAGGCGAGGCGGGTGACAGAGGAGGAGGAGCGCGTGTGTACCACTCCTCTTCCCAAGCTCCCAATGGCAAGTGGTAGAGCAGCCCTTATAAAGGGGTCTCAACTCTCCTCAGCTAGCAAGGTGGGACTAAACTTCCCACCACCTTCCATCTCATACATGGGCCTCAAGATTAACCAGGGATTAGTGTCTTATATGGGCCTAAGCCCATCCATAATCCAACAAGACCTAGACACACCCTTCTCCTCCCCACCACCTGTTGCAAATAAGTAAGTCAATAATAAAACCTAAGTAATGCACGAAGATTAGCAAGTACTCCACACAAATAAGGAAGTAAATAATACTCCCTCTGTTCACAAATATAAGATGTTTTAGTTATTTCAATATGGATTACATATGAATTGAAATAAGTGAACAAACACATTAAAATGCGTTTCTATACATCTGAATTGAAAAAAAAGTTAGAAAATCTTATTATAGTGAATGGAGGGAGTAAATAATTAATGCATGATGAAAAGCATGTACTAACAAGGCTTCACGCAAATAAGGAAGTAAATAAAATGATTTTTCAATCATAAGTAAGGAAATAATGATGCTAGTTGTATACTAATCTTGATTTATTTATACCACTCTATAGTGTGAGAATTACTTGGAAGATTGGTTGTTGGATGAATTGATCCAAGGGTACAGATGTGTCAAATCCGAGTAGTGTTGGTTGTTCGATGTTCTCTTCCCTTAGTGAATTTTGCCACATGTATGTTGAAGATTTCATGCTTTGGTTTAAGCATAATATGCAAGATACACAAATCTAGAAAAATACACTCCACCTTAGTTTAGAAATCTTCTAACTTATAATTCTCCAACTTTATTATATTCTAAAAGCATTGCCATTCGTTTTTTACTTTCTTATTTACATTGCAAAATATTCATAAAAATAGCTCTAGATTGTTCTATAATTTGATTCTCCCATGTTTTTTAAATAGCTTTTTCATTCATTTTTAAAAAATGGCTCAAGGCTATGGCAACACCTTCATGAAGTCTTGTCTTTGCAGTTGCAATATTTAGTTATTCTTATTATTTTCTAGTAAAAACAACACTATGCGAGACTTAAAAGACAAATGTGTTAGATATATTTCACGCTAGTATTATGTAGTAAATACCATGCGGCTATATAATATATTGTTGTTGTAATTAGACTTTCGATGAAATCAAATCTATAGCTTATACTTTATGTATACATGACTCCAAGAAAGAAAGCTAGGGTTTCTGCCTCTTGCCAGCGCCGCCGCATGTCCGCCTCGTCTCCGGTGGCCCTAGGGCCATGGGGGCGCGGTGGATCCTGCCAAGGGCCGGCGGGAGGGCTCCGTTTTCAGTCGTTTTTTCCTGTCTTGTTAGGGTTTGTGTCTTGTTCAGGAAGGCGAGACGGCGGTGGCTCCCTGAAGATGGAATAAAGGTCTCCCCGCCTAGCCCCCGTTCCAACGGTGCATCTAGCATCGTTGGTGGGCGTGTGGAGGTGTGTCTCCGGCGGAACTATCTTTTGTGGATTTGCTCGGATCTCGTCGTTGTTCGTCTACGTTCGTTCGTCTTCGGGTTGAATCCTTCCAAACTACGTTATTCTTCATCGGCGGTGGTTGTTGTTCTGGTGCGCTGGTCCTATGGGGCCTTAGCACGACGACTTCCCGACTGTCTACTACAACAAGTTGTGCCCGACTCCGGCGATGGAGGGGTGATGATGGCGGCGCGCCTTCGGCTCTCTTCAGTGCTTGTAGTCGTCGCTAGGTGGTCCATGAATCTGGATGTAATTTTTATTTTTGGTGTTCGTTGTACTGCCATGATTGAAGATGAATAGATTGGAAGTTTTTCCGCAAAAAAAGACATGTCTGAGTGTAATATGGTATGTTGATATTCGGCCATACTCTAGTTATTTGAACCCTCATCGCGCAATGCACATGGAAATTATCAATAAACTCCATTGCATGTTTGTATAGACCCTAAAATAGTTTAAATGACCTCATCGATACTTATGAGTTGAAAAAACATATATTATATATACACTGATACGTCTCCGCCATATCAGCTTTTCCAAACACTTTTGCCGTTGTTTTGAACTCTATTGCATGATTTGAATGGAACTAACCCGGACTGACGCTGTTTTCAGCATAATTGCCATGGTGTTATTTTTGTGCAGAAATAAAAGTTCTCGGAATGACCTGAAAATCAATGGAGATTATTTTTGGAATATATAAAAAATACTGGAAGAAGAATCCATGTCTGGGGTCCCACACCCTGTCCATGAGGGTGGGGGCGCGCCTACCCCCCTGGGCACGCCCCCGACCTCGTGGGCCCCCTGACGCTCCACCGACCTCAACTCCAACTCCATATATTCGTGTTCGGGGAGAATAAAAATCAAAGAGAAGGATTCATCGGGTTTTACGATACGGAGCCGCCGCCAAGCCCTAAACTCTCTTGGGAGAGCTGATCCAGAGTCCGTTCGGGGCTCCGGAGAGGGGAATCCATCGCTGTCGTCATCATCAACCTTCCTCCATCACCAATTTCATGATGCTCACCGTCGTGCGTGAGTAATTCCATCGTAGGCTTCCTGGACAGTGATGGATTGGATGAGACTTATCATGTAATCGAGTTAGTTTTGTTAGGGTTTGATCCCTAGTATCCACTATGTTCTGAGATTGATGTTGCTATGACTTTGCTATGCTTAATGCTTGTCACTAGGGCCTGAGTGCCAGGATTTCAGATCTGAACCTATTATGTTTTCATGAATATATGTGAGTTCTTGATCCTATCTTGCAAGTCTATAGTCATCTATTATGTGTTATGATCCGTTAACCCCGAAGTGACAATAATCGGGACCATTACCGGTGATGACCGTAGTTTGAGGAGTTCATGTATTCACTATGTGTTAATGCTTTGGTCTGGTACTCTATTAAAAGGAGGCCTCAATATCCCTTAGTTTCCAATAGGACCCCGCTGCCACGGGAGGGTAGGACAAAAGATGCCATGCAAGTTCTTTTCCATAAGCACGTATGACTATATTCGGAATACATGCCTACATTACATTGATGAACTGGAGCTAGTTCTGTCTCACCCTATGTTATAACCGTTGCATGATCGATCACATCCGATATAATTATCCATCACTGATCCAATGCGTACGAGCTTTTCATATGTTGTTCTTCGCTTATTTACTTTTCCGTTGCTATTGTTACAATCACTATAAAACCAAAAATATTACTTTTGCCACCATTACCACTATTGTCATATTACTTTGCTACTAAATACTTTGCTACAGATATTAAGTTTCTAGCTGTGCTTGAATTGACAACTCAGCTGCTAATACTTGAGAATATTCTTTGGCTCCCCTTGTGTCAAATCAATAAATTTGGGTTGAATACTCTACCCTCGAAAACTGCTGCGATCCCCTATACTTGTGGGTGATCAAGACTATTTTCTGGCGCCATTGCCGGGGAGCATAGCTCTATTCTTTGAGTCAGTTGGGATTTATATCTGCTTATTACTATGAAGAACTTGAAAGATCAAAGAAACAATATTTTTCTCTCAACTACGAGGGGAGGTAAGGAACTGCCATCTAGCTCTGCACTTGATTCACCTTCTGTTTTGAGTAAACTTGCAACACCTACACATGCTATTGATTCTGAAAGGTCGCATGTTATTGATGATGCCACTTCTGCTTTGCATGATACTTATGATGAAACTACTACTATGCTTGATACTACTGTGCCACTAGGTGAATTTCTTGATGAACAACTTGCTCGGGCTAGAGAGAATGAAATTATTGAAACTGATAATATTGATGAAAGTGATGATGAAGATTCTCCCCCTAGATATGAATTGTCTGTTGTTCCTGAGGGTTATGTTATGGATGAAGAAACTGCTAGAGACTTCTTAGCTTGCAATGATAGATCTGATCTTAAGAAATTATTAGTTAAGCTTAAAGAAAAATCTTTGAATGCTAGAATGAAATATGACCCTGCTTTTGCTACTTCACCTATCTTTATTACTGATAAGGATTATGATTTCTCTGTCAACCCTGAGTTGATGACTTTGGTTGAATCTGATCCTTTTTATGGCTATGAATCTGAAACTGTTGTGGCACATCTTACTAAATTAAATGATATATCCAACCTGTTTACTCATGATGAGAAAACTCGCTATTACTTTATCCTTAAGTTGTTTACATTCTCATTAAAGGGTGGTGCTAAAACATGGTTTAATTCTCTTGATCCTGGTTGTGTGCGTAGTCCCCAGGATATGATTTATTACTTCTCTGCTAAATATTTCCCCGCTCATAAGAAACAAGCTGCTTTAAGGGAAATATATAATTTTGTGCAAATTGAAGAAGAGAGTCTCCCAGAAGCTTGGGGGAGGCTTCTCCGATTACTTAATTCTTTGTGTGATCACCCTCTTAAGAAAAATGAAATACTTGATATCTTTTATAATGGACTAACCGATGCTTCCAGAGATTTCCTGGATAGTTGTGCTGGTTGTGTTTTCAGGGGAAAGAACTGTTGATCAAGCTGAATTGTTATTGAATAATATGTTGACTAATGAAAATAATTGGACACTTCCTGAACCAACTCCTAAGCCAACTCTGAAGAAAAGGGGTATTCTATTTCTCAGTCCTGAAGATATGCAAGAGGCAAAGAAATCTATGAAAGAAAAAGGTATTAAAGCTGAAGATGTTAAGAATTTACCACCTATTGAAGAAATACATGGTCTTGATAACCCGACACAGGTAGTAAAGGTAAATTCTCTCTATAGATTTGATGAAGGTGATATTCCTCGTAATAAGTCTGCTAGCCAATGCTTAGATGAGTTTGATAATTTTATTATTAAACAAGAAAATTTCAATGCTTATGTTGGTAGACAATTGAAACACAATGATGATATGCTTGAACACTTGGGTGATTATATGGCTAGTGTTAAAGGTGAACTTAAACTTATTAGTAAACTTGCTTCTATGGTTACCACTCAAGTAGAACAAGTAATTAAAGCTCAGAATGATTTGCTCAATGAATTAAACAATAAGAAGAATGATAATGTTGTTAGACTTATGACTAGAGGTGGTAAAATGACTCAGGAACCTTTGTATCCTGAGGGCCATCCTAAGAGAATTGAGCAAGATTCTCAGAGAACTAATATTGATACACCTAGTCCTTCTAAGATGAAGAAAAAGAAAAACGATAGGTCTTTGCATGCTTGTAGTGAACCTGTTGTTGACACACCTGAGAATCCCAATGATATTTCTATTTCTGATGCTGAAACACAATCTGGTAATGAACCTGAAACTAGTGATAATGTTAATAAAAATGCTCATAATGATGCTCAACCTAGCAATAATAATGATGTAGAAATTGAACCAGCTGTTGATCTTGATAACCCACAATCAAAGAATCAACGTTATGATAAGAGAGACTTTGTTACTAGGAAACACGGTGAAGAAAGAGAACCATGGGTTCAGAAACCCATGCCCTTTCCTCCTAAACCATCCAAGAAAAAGCATGACAAGGATTTTGAGCGCTTTGCTGAAATGATTAGATATATCTTTTTGCATATGCATTTGACTGATATGCTTAAAATGAATCATTATGCTAAATATATGAAAGATATAGTTACTAATAAAGAAAGATACTGGAAGCTGAAATTTCCACCATGCTTGCTAATTACACTTTTAAGGGTGGAATACCAAAGAAACTTGGAGATCCAGGAGTACCAACTATACCATGCTCCATTAAAAGAAACCATGTTAAAACTGCTTTATGTGATCTTGGAGCCGGTGTTAGTGTTATGCCTCTCCCTTTATATCATAGACTCGATTTGAATAAGTTGACACCTACTGAAATATCTTTGCAAATGGCTGATAAATCAATGGCTATACTTGTCGGTATTTGTGAGGATGTGCCTGTTATGGTTGCAAACGTTATTATTTTAACGGACTTTGTTATTCTTGATATTCCCGAGGACGATAGTATGTCTATTATTCTTGGAAGACCCTTTTTGAATACTACAGGGGCTGTTATTGATTGCAACAAAGGCAATGTCACTTTTCATGTTAATGGCAATGAGCATACGGTACACGTTCTGAGGAAACAACCTCAAGTCCACAGTATCAATTCTATTGGAAAATTTTCAACAATTACTATCAGGGGTTTTGAATTTCCTCTTCCTACTATCCATAAGAAATATGATATTCTTATTATCGGGGATGTGCATATCCCCGTTGAGGTAACCTAGTGTTATTCGAAAATTCTTCAGTTTCATGTTATTCAAAATGAGTTCATTAACAACACTTGATCAACCTTGTTAGTGGATTCCTTTTGATGAGCATGAGATGGATGAAGTTAGAAGATACAACTCTCTGCACCCTCCTTTTACTTTCTGTTATTTATATTAAATAAAGCAAAAATAGTATTTTTCTTTCTGTTTTCTGAATTATCCATGCAATAAAAAAATACCCCGAAAATAAAGTTCTCCAAATGCCCTGAAAGTTAAATATGATTTTTTTTCTAGAATATTTGAGAATATCTGGCACTAAGAACACAACAGGGGGAGCAGCCACGTGCCCACGAGGGTGGAGGGCGTGCCCCCTGCCTCGTGGACCCCACGTGGGTCCCCTCCACTTATCCTAGCACCCACACACTTCGTCTTGCTCCAGAAAAAATCACTAGCCAGATCAAACCCGAGTTCTAGCTCATCTTGCTGCCATTTTTGATTTCCTTGCTGAAAGCTCCATTCACAAAACTGCTTTGGGGATTGTTCTTTGCTATGTGACTCCTCTAATGGTCCAATTAGTTTTTGTTCTAGTGCTTTATTCATTGCAAATTTTTGCTGCTTAGGTGACCCTATTCTTGAGCTTGCATGTCAAATTTATGTGGTCAAAAGTAGTTTTAATGCATGATATGGCCTCTAGGCACTTGCAGGAGTAGTTGCTATCAATCTTGTTGAGTTTGGTTCACTTTTATTTTAAGTTACTAAAAATTCAGAAATTTTCAGAAAAAGATGAAGAGATTTTTGAGGGGCTCATCAAGCCGAAGCTCGAAGGATGAGCAAAGTGAAGAAAACAAGAAGCCCAAGTATAATCTCCCTCGTACTGCGGAGGTTCGGCCGTGTGAATGGCCTTGTGATGAGTTCTTGAAAGAGGTCGGGATTCATGAAGATTTCTATCATTTGGCTGAGAATGCAGGCCTCACCGCCTTCCTCCACGACCAGCGTGAACAGTACCTCTTACCCACAAATATCTTTGTGCAAAATTTTCATTTCCGTGCTAGGAGATCACCACCTTCAGTGGAATTTTATTTATATGATGAGCATAAGGAGATGTCACTTTATGATTTTTGCCGGATCTGTTTGATACCCTTTGAGGGCAGCATAGAGGAACCACATCGCAATGATGTGGAGGGATTTATTGATATGATTGCTGTAGGGGAAACGAGAATGTTTCCGATGCAAGAATCACTAGCATACATTTTCATGTGTTATGTTACTTCGCAATATTTGCTAGTAGATGCTTAATTGGTCGCGGGAACTATGGAAACCTTAGTGCCCCTAATATTGTTATTTTGCGCCATGCCTTGTTTGAGGACACTACTTTCAATTTAGGCGCTATTGTTGCTAAACGTTAAATCTGAACCGTACTAAGGGCCCCATCCTTGGAGGCATCTTTGCCTCGCGGCTTGCTGCACACTTTAACATACCTATCAGGCATTATGAGAAAGAGGAAAAGTTGCTGCCTTCTATTGCTTTAGGTTATAAGAGTATGGTAGCACATGAGTTTATTGTTAAGGATTAGAATAAGACACTCCAATATAAATTGATATTTAACAAAAATTATTGTGAGTTTATTACCTTGCCTACGCCCTCTTTGTTTAACATATTTTCAGGCAAGTACCTTGTTCCGCCGGAGGACATTCATGCCTACCGGAGCCAGATGTCAGCTGCAGAGCCGGAGCCACCATCTGACCCTCACCGTCAGTCCGTTTACCAATGCAATCCGGAAGAGATCACCAGCCAGTTGCAATTTGAGGACCCTTCTCAGTACAACCCCAGCTACAATTTTGATCCATGGGCATAGACCAACTTAGGCCAAAAGCCTAAGCTTGGGGGACTACGTATTTCTCACCGACATTACATTCATGTTCACACACTCATGTCAGTTGTCGGTGCTCATACTTTTTTATTGTATCATCCATGCTAGTTTATTTTCTTTTTAGCTTTCTTCTTGTGTGTTTGAAAAACCTTAAGAAAAACCAGAAAATTTAGTTGTAGCTTTTAGCTAGTTTACTTTCCATGCCTATAGTAGTAGTAATTAAAAAGAAAACCCAAAAAGATTTCTCATTCTTCTTTTGCTTGTTGGGAGCTTTCTCATGTAAATAGTTTTGTTTTGTTTTCTTTGGGGGCCGAGAGGAGAAGACCATGATGAAAATGTTGAGTGGCTCACATATGCATTATTGTTGATCTAACAAAGAGCCCATATTACCTTGTCTTCTCCCATGAATTGAATGCTTGCAGATTCCAGCTTAGTCCAATGCATGTGCACTATTATTATTTTCCACACCGTTCGGTCGTGCAAGTGAAAGGCAATAATGATGATATATGATGAACTGATTGAGATGAGAAAAGCTGATATGAACTCGACATCTCTTGTTTTTGTAAATATGGTTAGTTCATCGTCCCTGATTCAACCTATTATGAAAGAAACATGTTTGCAATGACAATTAGAGATTATAGTTGCTTATGCCATGCTTAATTATCTAGGAGTTTATAATGGTTTACCTTGCGTGCAAACATGCTATTAAAATGGTTGTGATGTGGTATGATAGGGTGTCCTCCTTTGAACGATTCGAGTGGCTTGACTCGGCACATGTTCACGCATGTAGTTGAAACAAAATCAACATAGCCTCTACCATATTTATGTTCATGGTGAATTATATCCTACTCATGCTTGCATTCGGTGTTGATTAATTTTAATGCATGTTCATGACTGTTGTCGCTCTCTAGTTGGTCGCTTTCCAGTCTTTTTATAGCCTTCACTTGTACTAAGCGGGAATACTGCTTGTGCATCCAATTCCATAAACCCCAAAGTTATTCCATACAAGTCCACCATACCTACCTATATACGGTATCTACCTGCCGTTCCAAGTAAATTTGTATGTGCCAAACTCTAAACCTTCAAATAAACATTCTATTTTGTATGCTTGAATAGCTCATGTATCAACTAGGTCTGTCTGTATCCTCCATGCTAGGAGAGTTATTCTCAAGAGGAGTGGACTCCTCTCCTCATTCACGAGAAAGTGGATGGTCACCGGGATGCCCAGTCCCATGCTCAAATCACATCAAAATAATTGCAAACAGAACTCCCTCAGGACTGTTGTTAGTTGGAGGCACCCGTTGTTTCGGGCAAGCCATGGATTGATGCTTGTTGGTGGTGGGGGAGTATAAACTTTACCATTCTGCTTGGGAACCGCCTATAATGTGTGTAGCATGGAAGATATCAAGATCTCTCGGTTGTTATGTTGACAATGAAAGTATACCACTCAAAATATTATTCATGTCTATTTCAAAATCGAGCTCTGGCACCTCTACAAATCCCTGCTTCCCTCTGCGAAGGGCCTATCCATTTAATTTTATGATGAGTCATCACCCTCTTATTGAAAAGCACCAGTTGGAGAGCACCGCTGTCATTTTCATCCATTACTGTTAGTTTACATTGAGTATGACTGTGGCTGGATCTCTTTTATCATTACAATGTCTAGTCAGTCCTTGATCTTTAAAGGTGCTATGCATTTATGGTTTGCGGTCTCAGAAAGGGCTAGCGAGGTTATATCATATCATGATTGTTTTGAGAAAGAGTTGTAATCCGAGATTTGTTATTATTGCTCGCTAGTTGATTATGCCATTCATATGAGTAAACATGAGACCTAAATGTTATTGTGAATATGGTTAGTTCATAATCTTTGCTAAAAACTTGAATGCTTGCTTTACATATTTACAACAACAAGTGCAAACAAAGTTTGTAAAAGTTTTTCTTTATCACTTTCAGTTTATCAACTGAATTGCTTGAGGACAAGCAAAGGTTTAAGCTCTCCGCCGTATCTACTTTCCCAAACACTTTTGCCCTTGTTTTGGACTCTAACTTGCATGATTTGAATGGAACTATCCCAGACAGACGTTGTTTTCAGTAGAATTGCCATGGTGTTATTTTTGTGTAGAAATAAAAGTTCTTGGAATGACCTGAACATCAACGAAGATTATTTTTGGAATATATAAAAAATACTGGAAGAAAAATCCACATCAGGGGGCCTACACCCTGTCCATGAGGGTTGGGGGTGCGCCTACCCCGCCTGGTCGCGCTCCCATGCCTCGTGGGCCCCCTGACGCTCCACCGACCTCAACTCCAACTCCATATATTTGTGTTCGAGGAGAAAAAAAATCAGAGAGAAGGATTCATTGCGTTTTACGATACGGAGGCGCGCCAAGCCCTAAACTCTCTTGGGAGGGCTGATCTGGAGTCTGTTCGGGGCTCCGGAGAGGGGAATCCGTCGCCATCGTCATCATCAACCTTCCTCCATCACCAATTTCATGATGCTCACCGCCGTGCGTGAGTAATTCCATCGTAGGCTTGCTGGACGGTGATGGGTTGGATGGGATTTATCATGTAATCGAGTTAGTTTTGTTAGGGTTTGATCCCTAGTATCCACTATGTTCTGAGATTGATGTTGCTATGACTTTGCTATGCTTAATGCTTGTCACTAGGGCCCGAGTGCCATGATTTTAGATCTGAACCTATTATGTTTTCATGAATATATGTGAGTTCTTGATCCTATCTTTCAAGTCTCTAGTCACCTATTATGTGTTATGATCCATTAACCCCGAAGTGACAATAATCGGGACCATTACCGGTGATGACCGTAGTTTGAGGAGTTCATGTATTCACTATGTGTTAATGCTTTGGTCAGGTACTCTATTAAAAGTAGGCCTTAATATCCCTTAGTTTCCAATAGGACCCCGCTGCCACGGGAGGGCAGGACAAAAGATGTCATGCAAGTTCTTTTCCATAAGCACGTATGACTATATTCGGAATACATGCCTACATTACATTGATTAACTGGAGCTAGTTCTGTGTCACCCTATGTTATAACGGTTGCATGATCGATCGCATCCGACATAATTATCCATAACCGATCCAATGCCTACGAGCTTTTCATATATTGTTCTTCGCTTATTTACTTTTTTGTTGCTACTGTTACAATCACTATAAAACCAAAAATATTACTTTTGCCTCCGTTACCACTATTATCATATTACTTTGCTACTAAATACTTTGCTGCAGATCTTAAGTTTCCAGGTGTGGTTGAATTGACAACTTAGCTGCTAATACTTGAGAATATTCTTTGGCTCCCTTTGTGTCGAAGCAATAAATTTGGGTTGAATACTCTACCCTCGAAAACTGTTGCGATCCCCTATACTTGTGGGTTATCATACACTGGTTAAAAACATGAGAATGTCTTGTTATATTTAAACTATGGGTCCTTGTCTTACTGAAATGTTAAGCTAGATGTGCTATGTCCACTGACCAGTAATAGAACTCATACATCCAGTCAGGATGCCACAAATGCATTTCCTTCCATTTTGAATGTTGTACATGAATACCTTCCAAAAGGGTGTATTTAGACATCTACACAGGCGATACATATCTTTATTAAATGGGGGTTGGTGATACATTGTAGTGGTGGTAGTTGGTATTACAAGTTGTTTTTGGAGGTAAAATATTATTTGGACTTGTTGCAACCATCATTTTAGGGAGATTGAATGAACAATTGCCTTGTAATAGTAATAATTGCATTCCTAAAAGTAACAAAATATTCCTAGCCTACTCTTAAAAATAGTATATATATATATATATATATATAAAGTTCAATTCTGGTTTTTGTCACGTAAAACATAGTATTCACTTCCCACAACCATTGTTTCGAGGTGACTGGATCATAATTGCCTTCCTAATAGTAATAATTGACTTCCTAAAAGCAATCAAACATTATCTCTTTCTTTCCATGGTGTCACCAGGCAAAAGCTCAGGAGAGGCTTGATACGTCTCCAACGTATCTACAATTTTTGATTGTTCCATGCTATTATATTATTTGTTTTGGATGTTTTATATGCATTAATATGGTATTTTATATGATTTTTGTGACTAACCTATTAACCTAGAGCTCAGTGTCAGTTTCTGTTTTTTCCTTGTTTTAGAGTTTCGCAGAAAAGGAATACCAAACGGAGTCCAAACGGAATAAAACTTTCGCGATGATTTTTCTTGGACTAGAAGACACCCAGGGGACTTGGAGTGCAAGTCAGAAGAGCCACGAGGTAGCACAAGGGTGGAGGGCGCGCCCAAGGGGGTAGGGCGTGACCCCGACCTTGTGGGCCCCTCGATGTCCTTTCCCAGTGACAGTAGGGGCAACAAGGCATGTATTGTATTGTTGCCATCGAGGATAACAAGACATGGTTTTCATCATATTGCTTGAGTTAATCCCACTACATCATGTCATCTTACTTAATGCGTTACTCTGTTCTTACGAACTTAATACTCTAGATGCAGGCAGGTGTCGGTTGATAACCCACAAGTAAAGGGGATCGCAACAATTTTCGAGGGTAGAGTATTCAACCCAAATTTATTGATTCGACACAAGGGGAGCCAAAGAATATTCTCAAGTATTAGCAGCTGAGTTGTCAATTCAACCACACCAGGAAACTTAATATCTGCAGCAAAGTATTTAGTTGCAAAGTAATATGATAGTAGTGGTAACGGTAGCAAAAGGTAACAGTAGCAAAAGTAGTGTTTTTGGTATTTTGTAGTGACGATAGCAATAGCAACGGAAAAGTAAATACGCGAAGAATAATATATAGAAAGCTCGTAGGCAATGGATCAGTGATGGAGAATTATGCCAAATGCGGTTCATCATGTAACAGTCATAACCTAGGGTGACACAGAACTAGCTCCAATTCATCAATGTAATGTAGGCATGTCTTCCGAATATAGTCATACATGCTTATGGAAAAGAACTTGCATGACATCTTTTGTCCTACCCTCCCGTGGCAGCGGGGTCCTAGCGGAAATTAAGGGATATTAAGGCCTCCTTTTAATAGAGTACCGGACCAAAGCATTAATACATAGTGAATACATGAACTCCTCAAACTACGGTCATCACCGATAAGTATCCCGATTATTGTCACTTCGGGGTTAACGGATCATAACACATAATAGGTGACTATAGACTTGCAAGATAGGATCAAGAACTCTCATATATTGATGAAAACATAATAGGTTCAGATCTGAAATCATGGCACCGGGCCCTAGTAACAAGCATTAAGCATAGCAAAGTCATAGCAACATCAATCTCATAACATAGTGGATACTAGGGATCAAACCCTAACAAAACTAACTCGATTACATGATAAATCTCATCCAACCCATCACCGTCCAGCAAGCCTACGATGGAATTACTCACGCACGGAGGTGAGCATCATGAAATTGGTGATGGATGAAGGTTGATGATGACGATGGCGACGGATTCCCCTCTCCGGAGCCCCGAACGGACTCCAGATCAGCACTCCCGAGAGGTTTTAGGGCTTGGCGGCGACTCCGTATCGTAAAACGCGATGAATCCTTCTCCCTAATTTTTCTCTCTCCGAACACGAATATATAGAGTTGGAGTTGAGGTCGGAGGAGCTCTAGGGGGCCCACGAGGTAGGGGGACGCGCCCTAGGGGGGCAGGCGCGCCCCCACCCTCGTGGCTAGGGTGTGGGCCCACTTGTCTTCATCTTTTGCAGGGATTTTTTATTATTTTCGAAAAGATGTTCTGTGAAGTTTTAGGTCATTCCGAGAACTTTTGTTTCTGCACATAAATAACACTATGGTAATTCTGCTGAGAACAGCATCAGTCCGGGTTAGTTCCATTCAAACCATGCAAGTTAGAGTCCAAAACAAGGGCAAAAGTGTTTGGAAAAGTAGATACGACGGAGACGTATCAACTCCCCCAAGCTTAAACCTTTGCTTGTCCTCAAGCAATTCAGTTGATAAACCGAAAGTGATAAAGAAAAACTTTTACAAACTCTGTTTGCTCTTGTTGTTGTAAATATGTAAAGCCAACATTCAAGTTTTCAGCAAAGATTATGAACTAACCATATTCACAATAACGCATAGGTCTCATGTTTACTCATATCAATGGCATAATCAACTAGCGAGCAATAATAATAAATCTCGGATGACAACACTTTCTCAAAATAATCATAATATGATATAACAAGATGGTATCTCGTTAGCCCTTTCTGAGACCGCAAAATATAAATGCAGAGCACCTTTAAAGATCAAGGACTGACTAGACATTGTAATTCATGGTAAAAGAGATCCAGTCTAGTCATACTCAATGTAAACTAACAATAATGAATGCAAATGATAGCAGTGCTCTCCAACTGGTGCTTTTTAATAACAGGATGATGACTGAACATGAAAGTAAATAGATAGGCCCTTCACAGAGGGAAGCAGGGATTTGTAGAGGTGCCAGAGCTCGGTTTTGAAATAGAGGTGAATAATATTTGAGCGGTATACTTTCATTGTCAACATAACAACCAAGAGATGGTGATATCTTCCATGCTACACACATTATAGGCGGTTCCCAAACAGAATGGTAAAGTTTATACCCCCCTCCACCAACAAGCATCAATCCATGGCTTGCTCGAAACAACGCGAGTGCCTCCAACTAACAAGAGTCCTAGGGGGAGTTTTGTTTGTAATTATTTTGATTTAGTTTGCATAAAGCTTGGGACTGGGCATCTCGGTGACCAGCCATTTTCTCGTGAGTGAGGAGCGGAGTCCACTCATCTTGAGAATAACCCACCTAACATGGAAGATACGGACAACCCTAGTTGATACATGAGCTATTTGAGTATACAAAACAGGATATTTTTTTGAAGGTTTAGAGTTTGGCACATACAAATTATTTGGAATGGCAGGTAGATACCGTATATAGGTAGTTATGGTGGACTCATATGGAATAACTTTGGGGTTTATGGAGTTGGATGTACAAGCAGTATTCCCGCTTAGTACAGGTGAAGGCTAGCAAAAGACTGGGAAGCGACCAGCTAGAGAGCGACAACAGTCATGAACATGCATTAAAATTAATCAACACCAAATGCAAGCATGAGTAGGATATAATCCACCATGAACATAAATATTGTGAAGGCTATGTTGATTTTGTTTCAAATACATGCGTGAACATGCGCCAAGTCAAGTCACTTAAATCATCCAGAGGAGGATACCACCCTATCATACCACATCACAACCATTTTAATAGCATGTTGGCACGCAAGGTAAACCATTATAAGCTCCTAGCTAATCAAGCATGGCACAAGAAACTATGATCTCTAGTTGTCATTGCAAGCATGTTTATTCATAATAGAATGAATTAGGAATGACGAACTAATCATATTTACAAAAAACAAAAGAGGTCGAGTTCATACCAGCTTTTCTCATCTCAATCAGTCCATCATATATCGTCATAATTGCCTTTCACTTGCATGACCGAATGATGTGAATAATATTAAGAGTGTGCGTGCATTGGACTAAGCTGGAATCTGCAAGCATTCAATAAGTAGGAGAAGACAAGGCAATATGGGCTCTTTTGTCAGATCAACAATTATGCATATAAGAGCCACTTCAACAATTTAATCATGGTCTTCTCCTATCGACCCCCGAGGAAAAGAAAGGAAATAAAACTATTTACACAGGAAAGCTCCCAACAAGCAAAAGAAGAAAAGGAAATATTTTTGGGTTTTATTCTTAATTACTTCTACAAGCATGGAAAGTAAACTAATTAAAAGCTAGAACTATTTTTTTTTGGTTTTACTTAAGGTTTATTAAACACACAAGAAGAAAGCATAAAAAGGAAAATAAACTAGCATGGATGATACAATGAAAAAGTATGAGCACCTACATCTAGCAATGAGTGTGTGAACATGAATGTAATGTCGGTGAGAAATACGTACTCCCCCAAGCTTAGGCTTTTGTCCTAAGTTGGTCTATGGCCACGGTTGGCCTGGCGGATATCCATAATAATAGTTGGGGTCGTACTGCGATGCAGCAACTATTGCCTCCTGAGCTGCAGTGTGACGGCGAGCGGCCTCCGCCCTCCTCTCGTACTCATCTGGCTCCTCTTTGGTAATAACGTATCTTCCTTTTGCCTGATAATCAAAGAAGGCAGGAGCAGGGGGAGTAATACGGACAACACGCCGTCTGTCAAAGATTAGTCGATACTGGAGAGGTGATTCACTCCTCTCAACAAACTGGTGGTGAACCATAGCATTAAAATCTAGGTAAGCGGGAGGCAATTCAATATCATCCTCACGTATGGTCACACCGAGAAAATCAGCTAAGCGGGTTGCATAAATTCCACCGAAGAAATCTCCATTAAATATATTATTATGCAACCTACGTGCAAAAATGGCTCCCAAATTATAGGATTTGTCTCCTAACACAGAACTCCTAATAATACTGAGGTCAGGGACACACATCTGACATGCTTCATCTTTACCATTTATGCACCTACCTATGAAGAGAGCAAAATAATGTATAGCAGGAAAGTGAATGCTCCCTATGGTAGATTGTGTTATATCTCTAGATTCCCCCACAGTTATGCTAGCAAGAAAATCTCTAAATTCAGATTTGCGGGGTTCACTAGCACTACCCCATTGTGGAAGTTTGCAGGCAGTGGTAAAATCCTCTAAGTCCATAGTATAAGATTTTTCATACAGATCAAACAGGACAGTTGGAGAATTACGTGAAGATGAAAATTCAAACCTCCTGACAAAGGTACTGGTGAGATAGTGGTACTGGCGGCACTTTTCTTCCTCGAAGCTCACAAGATCAGCGTTACGCAAAAATGCGTTAAATTCTTCCTTAATTCCCGCTCGATTCATAAAATTTTCCGAAGGCAATTCACAAGGACGCACTGGAGCGTCTCTTGGTGGCTCTTCATCAGCATCATGCATTGCAAGCCTGGGCCCTTGCTTCCTTGAAGAACCACCTTGGTACATTTTCCTAAGCATATTTCTTCCTCTGAAAAATTCTGAAATTTTTAGTAACTTCAAAATAAAAGTAAGCCAAACTCAGTAATATTGATAGCAACTACTCCTACAAGTTCCTAGAGCCTATATCATGCATCAAAACTACTTGGAACCATATAAATTTGACATGCAAGCTCAAGAACATGGTCACCTAGGCAGCACAATTTTTCAATGAATAAAGCACTAGAACAAAAACTAATTGGACCAATGGAGGAGTCACATACCAAGGAACAATCTCCCCAAGCAGTTTTGTGAGAGGTGCTTTGAGCAAGGAGATCGAAAATGGCAGCAAAATGAGCTTGGACTCGAGTTTGAGCTGGATATTCGTGCTTGTGGGAGGAAGAAGGAGTGTGTGGGTGCAAGGATAAGTGGAGGAGGGCCACCGTGGGCCCACGAGGCAGGGGGCGCGCCCAGGGGTAGGGAGCGCCCCTGACCCTTGTGGCCAGGTGCCAGCTCCTCCTGCTGTGTTCTCAGTGCCAAATATTCTCAAATATTCTAGAAAAAATCATATTTAAATTTCAGGGCATTTAGAGAACTTTTATTTTCGGGGTATTTTTATATTGCATGGATAATTCAGATAACAGATAGAAATACTATTTTTATTTTATTTTATATAAATAACAGAAAGTAAAAGCGGGGTATAAAAGGTTGTGCCTTCTAGTTTCATCCATCTCATGCTCATCAAAAGGAATCCACTAATAAGGTTGATCAAGTCTTGTTAACGAACTCATTCCGAATAACATGGAACCGAAGAAATTTCGAATAACTCTATGTTACCTCAACGGGGATATGCACATCCCCAACAATAAGAATATCATATTTCTTCTTAACAGTAGGAAGGGGAAATTCAAAACCTCAAAAAATAATCAATGGAATTTTTCCAATAGAATTGATACTGTGGACTTGAGGTTGTTTCCTCGAAAAGTGTACCGTATGCTCATTACCATTAACATGAAAAGTGACATTTCCTTTGGTGCAATCAATAACAGCCCCTGCAGTATTCAAAAAGGGTCTTCCAAGAATAATAGACATACTATCGTCCTCGGGAATATCAAGAATAACAAAGTCCGTTAAAATAGTAACGTTTGCAACCACAACAGGCACATCCTCACAAATACCGACAGGTATAGCAGTGCTACCTCTTGCGCACTGCGTTGGTTTTCGCCAAAGAGGAAGGGATGATGCAGCAAAGTAGCGTAAGTATTTCCCTCAGTTTTTGAGAACCAAGGTATCAATCCAATAGGAGGCTACGCGCGAGTCCCTCGTACCTGCACAAAACAAATAAATCCTCGCAACCAACGCAAATAGGGGTTGTCAATCCCTATAGGGCCACTTACGAGAGTGAGATCTGATAGATATGATAAGATAATATTTTTGGTATTTTTGTGATAAAGATGCAAAGTAAAATAAAGGCAAAGTAAATAGTAGAGAAAATAACTAAGTAGTAGGAGAACAATATGATAAAGATAGACCCGGGGGCCATAGGTTTCACTAGTGGCTTCTCTCGAGAGCATCAGTATTCTACAGTGGGTGAACAAATTACTGTTGAGCAATTGACAGAATTGAGCATAGTTATGAGAATATCTAGGTATGATCATGTATATAGGCATCACGTCCGAGACAAGTAGACCGACTCCTGCCTGCATCTACTACTATTACTCCACTCATCGACTGCTATCCAGCATGCATCTAGAGTATTAAGTTAAAAACAGAGTAACGCCTTAAGCAAGATGACATGATGTAGAGGGATAGACTCATGCAATATGAAGAAAACCCCATCTTGTTATCCTCGATGGCAACAATACAATACGTGCCTTGCTGCCCCTACTGTCACTGGGAAAGGACACCGCAAGATTGAACCCAAAGCTAAGCACTTCTCCCATTGCAAGAAAGAACAATCTAGTAGGCCAAACCAAACCGATAATTCGAAGAGACTTGCAAAGATAACCAACCATACATAAAAGAATTCATAGAAGATTCAAATATTATTCATAGATAGACTTGATCATAAACCCACAATTCATTGGTCTCAACAAACACACCACAAAAAGAAGATTACATCGAATAGATCTCCACAAGAGAGGGGGAGAACTTTGTATTGAGATCCAAAAAGAGAGAAGAAGCCATCTAGCTACTAACTATGGGCCCAAAGGTCTGAGGTAAACTACTCACACTTCATCGGAGAGGCTATGATGATGTAGAAGCCCTCCGTGATGACGGCCCTCTTTCGGCGGAGCTCCGGAATAGGCCCCAAGATGGGATCTCGTGGATACAGAAAGTTGCGGCGGTGGAATTAGGTTTTTGGCTCCTCTTCTGATCATTTGGGGGTACGTATGTATATATAGGAGGAAGGAGTACGTCGGTGGAGCTTCGAGGGGCCCACGAGGCAGGGGGCGCGCCCTAGGGGGGGGCACCCTCGTGACCGCCTCTTTTGTTCCTTGGCATAGGGTCCAAGTCTCCTGGATCACGTTCGGTGAGAAAATCACGTTCCCGAAGGTTTTATTCCGTTTGGACTCCGTTGGATATTGAGATCCAAAAAGAGAGAAGAAGCCATCTAGCTAATAACTATGGACCTGTAGGTCTGAGGTAAACTACTCACACTTCATCAGAGGGGCTATGGTGTTGATGTAGAAGCCCTCCGTAATCGATGCCCCCTCCGGCGGAGCTCCGGAATAGGCCCCAAGATGGGATCTCGTGGATACAGAAAGTTACGGCGGTGGAATTAGGGTTTTGGCTCCGTATCTGATCGTTTGGGGGTATGTGGATATATATATAGGAGGAAGGAGTACGTCGGTGGAGCAACAGGGGGACCACGAGGGTGGAGGGCGTGTGAGGGAGTCCTGGATTAGGGGGTGTTCGGGTAGCTGGACTATACCTTCAGCCGGACTCCAGGACTATGAAGATACAGGATTGAAGACCTCGTCCCGTGTCCGGATGGGAATTTCCTTGGCGTGGAAGGCAAGCTTGGCGATGCGTATATTCAAGATCTCCTACCATTGTAACCGACTCTATGTAACCCTAACCCTATCCGGTGTCCATATAAACCGGAGGGTTGTAGTCCGTAGGACATCAACTCCATATACAACAATGATACCATAGGCTAGCTTCTAGGGTTTAGCCTCCTTGATCTCGTGGTAGATCTACTCTTGTACTACCCATATCATCAATATTAATCAAGCAGGAGTAGGGTATTACCTCCATTGAGAGGGCCCGAACCTCGGTAAAAACATCGTGTCCCTTGTCTCCTGTTACCATCCGGCCTTGACGCACAGTTCGGGACCCCCTACCCGAGATCCGCCGGTTTTGACACCGACATTGGTGCTTTCATTGAGAGTTCCTCTGTGTCGTCGCCTTTAGGCCCGATGGCTCCCTTGATCATCAGCAATGATGAGGTCCAGGGTGAGACTTTTCTCCCCGGACAGATCTTCGTCTTCGGCGGCTTCGCACTGCGGGCCAATTCGCTTGGCCACCTGGAGCAGATCGAAAGCTACGCCCCTGGCCATCAAGTCAGGTTTGGAAGCTTAAACTACACGGCTGACATCCGCAGAGACTTGATCTTCGACGGGTTCGAGCCACGGCCAAGCGCGCCGCACTATCTCGAGGGGCATGATCTAGCTCTGCCTCCGGACAGTGTCCTGGAGGCCGCACACGCACCGGTTCTGACCCCTAACACGGAGCCTATTGCGCCAATCGAGGATGAGCGGTTGGACGTCACCTCGGGGGCTGCGATCTCAAAGGCGATTGAGCCGAATGCCAGCCCCGCACTCTGCATGACCCGTGACTCCGAGGATCCGGACTCCTCGGACTCCGAACCCCCCGCGCCCCTGCCAATCGAATCCGATTGGGCGCCGATAATGGAGTTCACCGCCACGGACATCTTTCAGCACTCACCTTTTGGCGACATCCTAAATTCTCTCAAGTCTCTCTCTTTATCAGGAGAGCCCTGGCCGGATTACGGTCAGCGAGGATGGGATACGGACGATGAAGAATTTCAAAGCCCACACACCACCCACTTTGTAGCCACTGTCGAAGATTTAACCGACATGCTTGACTTCGGCTCCGAAGACATCGACGGTATGGACGACGATGTAGGAGACGAACAGGAACCAGCGCCTGTAGGGCACTGGAAGGCCACCTCGTCATATGACATATATATGGTGGGTACTCCAAAAGATGGAGATGGCGATGGAACAACGGGGGATGACACCTCCAAGAAACAGCCAAAGCGCCGGTGTCAGCGGCGCCGCTCTAAATACCGCCAAAGCAAAAACGGTGATTCCGGCATGGGAGATAATACTACCCCGGATAGCACCGAAGAACACCCACCCCAGCAATATTCGGCCCAGGAAGATGGAGAAGCCAGCCCTCATGAGAGAGCGGCAGACCGAGAGGTCGAGGATGATAACTATATGCCTCCCTCCGAAGGCGAGGCAAGCCTCGATGACGATGTATTCGTCGTACCATCAGACCCCGCCGAACAAGAGCGTTTCGAATGCAGGCTTTTAGCCACGGCAAGCAGCCTCAAGAAAAAGCAGCAATAGCTTAGAGCTGACCAAGATTTGCTAGCTGACAGATGGACTGAAGTCCTTGCGGCCGAAGAGTATGAACTCGAACGCCCCTCCAAGAGTTACCCAAAGCGCAGGCTGCTACCCCGATCAGAGGAGGAAGCACCTACATCACTAGCGCACGACATGGTAGACCGGCCACCTCGCGGCCGCGACAGAGAGGCCTCTCGGCCCTCCACCCAAGCCATGCCCCGACGCCGTGTAACTAAGGCACGGGAAAATGCGCCAGACCTGCGAGACGTACTGGAGGATAAGGCAAGACAAACAAGATCGATCTACGGAGCGCGCAGGCGCCCTACGGCACATGACGATGATCATCACTCCGGATACAACAAATCCGGCCGGGCCGAACACAACAGACATAGCTCTTCCGAGCTGCGTCGTGATATAGCCCAGTACAGAGGCGCTGCACACCCGCTATGCTTCACGGATGAAGTAATGGATCATAAAATCCCAGAGGGTTTCAAACCCGTAAACATCGAATCATACGATGGCACAATAGATCCAGCGGTATGGATCGAGGATTATCTCCTTCACATCCACATGGCACGCGGCGATGATCTACACGCCATCAAATACCTCCCGCTCAAACTTAAAGGACCGGCCCGACATTGGCTTAATAGCTTGCCAGCAGACTCAATCGGTTCTTGGGAGGACCTGGAAACCGCATTCCTCGACAACTTACAGGGCACTTACGTGCGACCACCGGATGCCGACGACTTAAGCCACATAATTCAGCAGCCAGAGGAATCGGCCAGGCAATTCTGGACATGGTTCCTAACAAAGAAAAACCAGATAGTCGACTGTCCGGACGCAGAGGCCCTAGCAGCCTTCAAGCATAACATCCGCGATGAGTGGCTTGCCCGGCACCTGGGACAGGAAAAGCCGAAATCTATGGCAGCCCTCATGACACTCATGACCCGCTTTTGCGTGGGAGAAGACAGCTGGCTAGCTCGCAGTAACAACTTATCAAAGAACCCTGGTAATTCGGATACCAAGGACAAAAGTGGCAGGACACGTCAGAATAAGCAAAAACGCCGCGTTAGCAGCGACAACAATGAAGACACGGCAGTCAATGCCGGATTCAGAGGCTATAAATCCGGTCAGCGGAAAAATCCATTCAAAAAGAATACTCAGGGCCTGTCCAGTTTGGACCGAATACTCGACCGCTTGTGCCAGATACATGGCACCCCCGAAAGGCCAGCCAATCACACTAACAGGGATTGTTGAGTGTTCAAGCAGGCAGGCAAGTTAAGAGCTGAAAACAAAGACAAGGGGCTGCACAGCGACGACGACGAGGAGCCCAGGCCGCCCAACAACAATGGACAGAAGGGTTTTCCCCCACAAGTGCGGACGGTGAACATGATATACGCAACCCACATTCCCAAGAGGGAGCGGAAGCGTGCGCTATGGGAGTGCAATGGAGCCAGTCGCCCCAAAGTTCAACCCATGGTCCTCCTGCCCGATCACTTTTGATCGAAGGGACCATCCCACTAGCATCCGTCATGGCGGCTTCGCGGCATTGGTTCTCGACCCAATCATCAACGGATTTCATCTCACAAGAGTCCTCATGGACGGCGGCAGTAGCCTGAACCTGCTTTACCAGGATATAGTGCAGAAAATGGGCATAGATCCGTCAAGGATTAAGCCCACAAAAACGACCTTTAAAGGCGTTATACCAGGTGTAGAAGCCAACTGTACAGGCTCAGTAACACTTGACATGGTCTTCGGATCCCCATACAATTTCCGAAGCGAAGAGTTAATCTTCGATATAGTCCCGTTTCGCAGTGGCTATCACGCCCTGCTCGGACGAACCGCATTCGCAAAGTTCAATGCGGTGCCGCACTATGCATATCTCAAGCTCAAGATGCCAGGCCCTTGAGGAGTAATCACGGTCAACGGAAACACCGAACGCTCCCTCCGTACGGAGGAGCACACGGCGGCTCTCGCAGCGGAAGTACAAGGTAGCCTTCTTAGGCAATTCTCTAGTCCGGCCGTTAAAGAGCCAGACACTGCCAAGCGCGCCCGGAGTAATCCATAGCAGGACCACCTGGCACGCTCTGAGCAAGCGTAGCAATGCGGCCCCAACCCCAGCTCTCACGACATAGCGAAACCAGTGCCTCGCGTACATAACTACGCCCTTGAAATACCATGGGCACAGGGGAAGGGGCACAATAACGGCACGCCCAAAATACGGCTTAAACGTACTAGGGGCTGCCGGATTTTTTTTTAATTTTTTCTTACTTTCAGGACTCCATACTTCAGACGACCTGTTCGGCAATTCGACTGCCGCACAAACGATGCAAGATCCAGGGAGGCAGACAAGCCATGCCGCATTATAGAACTCCCAGGTGGTCTCTGTTACGAGCAGTATACCTGTTTTGAATACAATTCCGCGGCCTGCCCCTGGTCAGGACATGTTAAACAGTCCAATATCTTTTTTCTTATCGCACTATTTATATCGTTCGGCTTTGATAAATAGCCTCTCTATAAACTATGTATAGCTTTTTGTCTATTTTTTGCATTATCCTCTTTTCGCATATATGTTTATTAAATGACATGATTGCACCCATACACCATGGTACGGCAAACACGCCAAGGGCTTCAGTACCCCTCATTATGGTGTGAGAAGTCCGTACACTTTCACAAGTGCAACACCCCGAACTTATAGCACTATATGCATCGGCTCCGAATCATGATTTGGGTCAATAGTTGGGTTTGCCCGGCTCCTATGTTTTGGTGCCTTACGTTCCGCTATATCGGCTAAGGTAGCACTAGGAGAACCATTGCGATTGTGCCCCGGTTCAGCTGGGTTAAGCACCTCAGTGGAGAAAGCTAAAACTGACTGTCATGATGAGGCGAGAGACCGGTCGCTGTTCGAGAGGTTTTTCGAGTCCCTAAAGACTTATGCCGCTTCGAGCGAGGAGCTGGCTTTGTCCGGCCAAGGCGTGGATAGCGCCCCGAACTCGGTCTTCCGAACTAGGGGCTTCACTGAAATTTAAAATTATAGAGTTCTATGGATAAGTGAGAGTGTTCAAGCATTATAGTCCGATTGCCTGGTTCGTTGTGCTGAGCGCCTCCCTCGAAGGACCCAACTATGGGAAAAAGAGCGCTCAGGTTTATCCCGAACACCCCAGCACTAGTGGCATGGGGGCAGAAGCTGACGACTGGCCATCTCTCAATTTTTGATAAACGGCCGCACAGAAAGTAATATTTTAAATTCAATAAGCATTGCTTAGCGCATATGAACAAGTTTTCAGCGCACAGGATAAACACGAGCGAGTTCATTCAAAAATCACATCCTTGGTACATTCATCCGCCACAAGGCGGGCACCTGCAAGAACATCCTTGTAGTAGTTCTCAGGCTTGCGATGCTCCTTCCCCGGTGGCGGCCCGTCCTTCACAAGCTTCTCACCGTCCAGCTTACCCCAGTGCACCTTTGCACGGGCAAGGGCCCGACGGGCACCTTCGATGCAGACGGAGCGCTTGATGACCTCGAGCCTCGGACATGCCTCCACCAGCCGCCGCACCAGCCCGAAATAGCTCCCAGGGAGGGCCTTTCCAGGCCACAGCCGAACTATGAAGCCCTTCATGGCTTGTTCGGCCGCCTTGTGGAGCTCGACCAACTGTTTCAGCTGGTCACTCAAAGGCACAGGGTGTCCGGCTTCAGAATACTGAGACCAGAACACCTTCTCCGTCGAGCTGCCCTCTTCAGCTTGGTAGAATGCGGCGGCGGCGGATACGCTGCGGGGAAGATCTGCTAATGCCCCTGGAGAGCTCCGGATTCGGGTAAGTAACAAGTAGTTTACTTTTATATTTCTGCTTTGCATAAAGAATGCCTTACCCGCTGCTATCTTCCTCATCTCCTCCAGCTCTCGGAGGGCCTTTTGGGCTTCGGCCTTGGCAGACTTGGCAGTCTCAAGGGCCGTCGCGAGCTCGGATGCTTGCGCCTTTGACTCAAGCTCCAAACTCTCATGTTTTTTCATGAGAGCCTGAAGCTCTTGCTGCACCTCGCCGAGCTGAGCCCCAAGTCTGTCTCGCTCGGTGCGCTCCACGGCCGTTTTCTTTTCGGCCTCAGACAGCGCCTGCTTAAGGGTCGCCACTTCAGTCGTGGCCCCTACAATAAGCAGTACAATCCTGTTATCTTTTTTGCAATCACGCCTTTTTATAGGCACTTTTTCTGTAAGGTATTTCTTACCTTCTTTCTCCTCGAGCCGCCGCTTGGCAAGGCCGAGCTCTTGCTCGGTCCGCTCGAGGTCCTGCTTCAGGACACCCACCTCCGTAGTCAGTGCGGCGGTGGATAGCAGCGAAGCCTGCATACGCATATTGACTCTCTTTTGTTAGACTCCTGCGATATTTAATAGATCCTCTATTCGGCTTTTCTTTCCGAACGCCAAACAGAGCATCAGGGGCTACTGTCTATGCAGCAATATTTTTACATATTTTTACTTACCTCGAAGCCTGTTAGAAGGCTAGTGCAAGCTTCAGTCAGTCCGCTCTTGGCGGACCGAACCTTCTGGATCACCGTACTCATAATAGTACGGTGCCCCTCATCGATGGAGGCGCCGTCAAGCACCTCCAGCAGATTGTCCGGCACCTCCAGTTGGACGGAGGCCGCCGGCTCAGAGGGCTTGCTCCTCTTGGAAGGAGTTCGCCTACCGCGGTCCGGAACTGTGGAAGATTCCGGCGCGGTGTCCGGCACAAAGCCGGACTTGGAGCCCTGGGGGGCCTTATCCCCTTCACTCCTGGAGTCCGGGAAGTTGCCTCGCGGCTCCTCTGGGACCACCTCCTCCTGCCCCGGAGCTTGTCGCGACGCCACTTCGGTGTCGTCTGCAGTGCGGGGGGAGATAGCGGGCGGAACTGAGTTCATGTCCGATGAGTCCAGGGAGCCGCCCGACGATTCGTTGAATTCGGCCCGGGGTGGGCTGCATAATTACGTTCGACATTAGGGAAAGCTGTGCAACAAAGGAGCATGGTCGGACGCTTGGCCCTGTTTGGCCACTCCTGTTCGCCCTCTTCGGCGTCGGGGGAGTAGTCCGGCGGAGGGGTCTTCCTTTTCCTAGACCCCTCGGCCTCCCCCGTTGGGGCGGCCTTCCTCTTCTCTCCTCCCTCCGCTGGGGGGAGAGTTTTCTTCTTCCTCCTCCTCGTTTTCACGGGAAGAGGGCGTCTCGGACTCGTCGGATGACGAGTCCGACACCACCACGTTACGGGCTCTCTTTCGAGTCCCTATGGTCTTCTTCTTGGCCTTCTTCTCCGGCACCACATAAGGCGCCGGAACCAGTAGCTTCACCAGTAGAGCAGGGGCTGGGTCTTCGGGCAGCGGAGCCGGACAGTTAATCGGTCCGGATATCGTCCGCCAAGCCTGTCAAAGGTAAGGGAGTTTAGATCCCGCATAGAGTCAAACTATGAAGAAAAGCTTAACATCCTGTAAAAGGTGAAGATAGCTTACCTCGCTAGCGTGACGCTGCGAGCTGTATCCGCAGTCCTCGGAAGCGGATGCAGGAGCCTCGGCGCCCTTGAATAGCACCTTCCAGGCATCTTCGTACGTCGTGTCGAAGAGCCTGCTAAGGGTTTGGTGCTGCGCCGGGTCGAACTCCCACAGATTAAAATCCCGTTGTTGGCACGGGAGGATCCGGCAGACGAGCATAACCTGGATTACATTAACAAGCCGAATTGGCTTGTTCACCAGGGACTAGATGCATGTTTGCAATCCGGTCACCTCTTTTTCATCACCCCATGACAGGCCCATCTCTTTCCAGGACATAAGCCGCGTGGAGGTCCGGATCGGAACTCGGGGGCTGCAATCCAGTTCGGATCGCGTGGCTCGGTGATGTAAAACCACCCGGATTGCCACCCCTTTAGGGTCTCCACAAAAGAGCACTCGAACCATAGAACGTTGGCCATCTTGCCCGCCATGGCGCCTCCGCACTCCGCCTGGCTGCCGCGCACCACCTTGGGCTTGACGTTGAAGGTCTTGAGCCAGAGGCCGAAATGAGGGCGGACGTGGAGGAAAGCCACGCACACGACGATAAACGCCGAGATGTTGAGGATGAAGTTCGGGGCCAGATCATGGAAATCCAAGCCGTAGTAGAACATGATCCCCCGGACAAATGGGTGAAGTGGAAAACCCAGTCCACGGAGGAAGTGGGGAAGAAATACTACCCTCTCATGGGGCCTCGGGGTGGGGAGAAGCTGCCCCTTTTCGGGAAGCCGGTGCGCGATGTCCTTAGACAGGTATCCGGCCTTCCTTAGCTTCTTGACTTGGCCCTCCGTAGTGGAGGAGACCATCCACTTGCCTCCTGCTCCGGACATTGCTAGAGAAGGTTGAGGTGGGAAGTGCGGGCTTGGGCGCTGGAGCTCGAGCGCGCAGGAGATGGATAGGCAAAGGAGGAAGAAGGCGTAGGTAAAAAGGTGGATCCTTATCCCCTTATATGGGCGGATGCGGTTGTGCGTCCCCACCAGCCTAGTAAAACTCGCTTTCCTCCCAAGCGCCGTGATAAATGGCATGGTTGGGTTACCCACGTCCGTATTGATGAGAATCCCGTAAAAGGGGTACACGATCTCTGCTTTGACAAGACGTGCCAAGGAAACCGCCTCGCAAAACGTGCTGAGGTGGAAAAGTAAAAACGATTCGAGTAAAGGACTTGGCCGTAGTGTGATGACCCACTGCGGAATACGTCAGCAGATTTGATTTGTGTTAATATTATTCTCTCTATGGCAACATGTGGAAACTTATTTTGCAGAGCCGGACACTACTCTTGGTGTTTACAATCTTCTATGAAGGACTTGGAGGAGGAACCCGCCTTGCAATGCCAAAGACAATCTGCGCGCCGGACTCGTCGTCATTGAAGCCTGGTTCAGGGGCTACTGAGGCAGTCCTGGATTAGGGGGTGTTCGGGTAGCCGGACTATACCTTCAGCTGGACTCCAGGACTATGAAGATACAAGATTGAAGACCTCGTCCCGTGTCCGGATGGGACTTTCCTTGGCGTGGAAGGCAAGCTTGGCGATGCGGATATTCAAGATCTCCTACCATTGTAACCGACTCTGTGTAACCCTAACCCTATCCGGTGTCTATATAAACCGGAGGGTTGTAGTCCGTAGGACATCAACTCCATATACAACAATCATACCATAGGCTAGCTTCTAGGGTTTAGCCTCCTTGATCTCGTGGTAGATCTACTCTTGTACTACCCATATCATCAATATTAATCAAGCAGGAGTAGGGTATTACCTCCATCGAGAGGGCCCGAACCTGGGTAAAAACATCATGTCCCTTGTCTCCTATTACCATCCGGCCTTGACGCACATTTCGGGACCCCCTAAACGAGATCCGCCGGTTTTGACACCGACAGCGTACCTGGTGGGGGTGGGCACGCCCCCCCTACCTCGTGGCCTCGTGTTTCCTTTCTTGACGCGGGGTCCAAGTCTCCTGGGTCTTATTCATTGAGAAAATCACGTTCCCTAAGGTTTCATTCCGTTTGGACTCCGCTTGGTATTCCTTTTCTTCGAAACCCTAAAACAGGCAAAAAAATAGCAATTCTGGGTTGGGCCTCTGGTTAATAGGTTAGTCCCAAAAATAATATAAAAGTGGATAATAAAGCCCAATAATGTCCAAAACAGTAGATAATATAGCATGGAGCAATCAAAAATTATAGATACGTTGGAGACATATCAAGTGTTGGGGAACGTAGCAGAATTTTAAAATTTTCTACGCATCACCGAGATCAATCTATGGAGTCATCTAGCAACAAGGGAGAGAGGAGTGCATCTACATACCCTTATAGATTGCGCGTGGAAGCGTTCAAGAGAACGGGGTTGATGGAGTCGTACTCGTCGTGATCCAAATCACCGATGACCTAGCGCCGAACGGGCGGCACCTCCGCGTTCAACACACGTACGGTTGGGAAGGCGTCTCCTCCAAGTTGATCCAGCAAGGGGGAAGGAGAGGTTGATGAAGATCCAGCAGCACGACGGCATGGCGGTGGAAGCAACAGTGATCTCGGTAGGGCTTCGCCAAGCACAGGGAGACAGAGGAGTGTCACGGGAGGGAGAGGGAGAAGCCAGGGGCTAGGGTGCGGCTGCCCTCCCTCCCCCCACTATTTATAGGACCCCTAGGGGGGCCATCCCTAGGAGATGCCATCTCCAAGGGGGGCGGCGGCCAAGGTGGTGGCTTGCCCCCCACCCCTAGGGTTTCCAACCCTAGGCGCAGGGGGAGGCCCATGGGGGGCGCACCAGCCCACTAGGGGCTGGTTCCCCTCCCACTTCAGCCCATGGGGACCTCCGGGATAGGTGGCCCCACCCGGTGGACTCCCGGGACCCTTCCGGTGGTCCCGGTACAATACCGATTACCCCCGAAACTTTCCCGATGGCCGAAACTTGACTTCCTATATATAAATCTTCACCTCCGGACCATTCCGGAACTCCTCATGACGTCTGGGATCTCATCTGGGACTCCGAACAACTTTTGGGTTACCGTATACTAATATCTCAACAACCCTAGCGTCACCGAACCTTAAGTGTGTAGACCCTATGGGTTCGGGAGACACGCAGACATGACCGAGACGACTCTCTGGTCAATAACCAACAGCGGGATCTGGATACCCATGTTGGCTCCCACATGCTCCTCGAAGATCTCATCGGATGAACCACGATGTCGAGGATTCAATCAATCTGTATACAATTACAATTCCCTTTGTCAATCGGTACGTTACTTGCCCGAGACTCGATCGTCGGTATCCCAATACCTCGTTCAATCTCGTTACCGGCAAGTCACTTTACTCGTACCGTAATGCATGATCCCGTGATCAACCACTTGGTCACATTGAGCTCATTATGATGATGCATTACCGAGTGGGCCCAGAGATACCTCTCTGTCATACGAAGTGAAAAATCCCAGTCTCGATTCGTGCCAACCCAACAGACACTTTCGAAGATACCTGTAGTGTACCTTTATAGTCACCCAGTTACGTTGTGACGTTTGGCACACCCAAAGCACTCCTATGGTATCCGGGAGTTGCACAATCTCATGGTCTAAGGAAATGATACTTGACATTCGGAAAAGCTACAGCAAATGAACTACATGATCTTTGAGCTATGCTTAGGATTGGGTCTTGTCCATCACATCATTCTCCTAATGATGTGATCCCGTTATCAATGACATCCAATGTCCATAGTCAGGAAACCATGACTATCTTTTGATCAACGAGCTAGTCAACTAGAGGCTCACTAGGGACGTGTTGTGGTCTATGTATTCACACATGTATTACGATTTCCGGATAACACAATTATAGCATGAATAATAGACAATTATCATGAACAAAGAAATATAATAATAACCATTTTATTATTGCCTCTAGGGCATATTTCCAACAGTCTCCCACTTGCACTAGAGTTAATGGTCTAGTTACATTGTGAGGAATTGAACACCCATCCAGTTCTGGTGTTGATCATGTTTTGCTCTAGGGAGAGGTTTAGTTAACGGATCTGCCACATTTAGGTCCGTATGTACTTTAGAAATCTCCATGTCTCCATTTTGAACACTTTCACGAATGGAGTTGAAGCGACGCTTGATATGCCTGGTCTTCCTGTGAAACCTGGGCTCCTTGGCAAGGGCAATAGCTCCAGTGTTGTCACAGAAGAGAGTCATCGGGCCCGACGCATTGGGTATGACTCCTAGGTCGGTAATGAACTCCTTCACCCAGACTGCTTCTTGTGCTGCCTCCTAGGCTGCCATGTACTCCGCTTCACATGTAGATCCCGCCACAACGCTTTGCTTGCAACTGCACCAGCTTACTGCCCCACCATTCAAAATATACACGTATCCGGTTTGTGACTTAGAGTCATCCAGATCTGTGTCGAAGCTAGCATCGACGTAACCTGTTACGACGAGCTCTTCATCACCTCCATAAACGAGAAACATATCCTTAGTCCTTTTCAGGTACTTCAGGATATTCTTGACCGCTGTCCAGTGTTCCATGCCGGGATTACTTTGGTACCTTCCTACCAAACTTACGACAAGGTTTACATCAGGTTTGGTACATAGCATAGCATACATGATAGACCCTATGGCCGAGGCATAGGGGACGACACTCATCTTTTCTCTATCTTCTGCCGTGGTCGGGCATTGAGTCGTGCTCAATCTCGTACCTTGCAATAAAGGCAAGAACCCCTTCTTTGACTGATCCATTTTGAACTTCTTCAATATCTTGTCAAGGTACGTACTCTGTGAAAGACCAATGATGCGTCTCAATCTATCTCTATAGATCTTGATGCCTAATATATAAGCAGCTTCTCCAAGATACTTCATTGAAAAACACTTGTTCAAGTAGGCCTTTATGCTTTCCAAGAATTCTATATCATTTCCCATCAATAGTATGTCATCCACATACAATACGAGAAATGCTACACAGCTCCCACTCACTTTCTTGTAAATGCAGGACAGCTCCCACTCACTTTCTTGTAAATGCAGGCTTCTCCATAAGTCTGCGTAAACCCAAACGCTTTGATCATCTCACCAAAACGAATATTCCAACTCCGAGATGCTTGCACCAGCCCATAAATCGAGCGTTGGAGCTCGCACACCTTGTCAGCATTCTTAGGATCGACAAAACCTTCCGGCTGCATCATATACAATTCTTCCTTAAGGAAACCATTAAGGAATGCCGTTTTGACGTCCATTTGCCATATCTAATAATCATAGAATGCGGCAATTGCTAACATGATTCGGACGGACTCCAGCTTCGCTACGGGTGAGAAAGTCTCATCATAGTCAACCCCTTGAACTTGTCGATAACCCTTAGCGATAAGCCGAGCTTTATAGATGGTCACATTACCATCCGCGTCTGTCTTCTTCTTAAAGATCCATTTATTTTCTATGGCTCGCCGATCATCGGGCAAGTCAGTCAAAGTCCATACTTCGTTTTCATACATGGATCCTATCTCGGATTTCATGGTTTCCAGCCATTTGTCGGAATCCAGGCCCGCCATCGCTTCTTCATAGTTCGAAGGTTCACCGTTGTCTAACAACATGATTTCCAAGACAGGGTTGCCGTACCACTCTGGTGCGGAACGTGTCCTCGTGGACCTACGAAGTTCAGTAGCAAATTGATCTGAAGTTTCATGATCATCATCATTAACTTCCTCTCTAGTCGGCGTAGGCACCTCAGGAACATTTTCTTGAGCTGTGCCACTTACCGGTTCAAGAGGTAAAACTTCATCAAGTTCTACTTTCCTCCCACTTATTTCTTTCGAGAGAAACTCTTTCTCTAGAAAGGACCCATTCTTGGCAACAAAGATCTTGCCTTCGGATCTGAGGTAGAAGGTATACCCAATAGTTTCTTTAGGGTATCCTATGAAGACGCATTTTTCCGATTTGGGTTCGAGCTTTTCAGGTTGAAGTTTCTTGACATAAGCATCGCATCCCCAAACTTTTAGAAACGACAGCTTAGGTTTCTTCCCAAACCATAATTCATACGGTGTCGTCTCAACGGATTTCGAGGGAGCCCTATTTAAAGTGAACGCGGCAGTCTCTAAAGCATAGCCCCAAAATGACAGCGGTAGATCGGTAAGAGACATCATAGATCGCACCATATCCAATAGAGTGCGATCACGACATTCGGACACACCATTACGCTGAGGTGTTCCAGGCGGCGTGAGTTGTGAAACTATTCCCCATTTTCTTAATGTGTGCCAAATTCGTGACTCAAGTATTCTCCCCCACGATCTGATCGCAAGAACTTGATTTTCCTGTCACGTTGATTCTCAACCTCACTCTAAAATTCCTTGAACTTTTCAAAGGTCTCAGACTTGTGTTTCATTAAGTAGACATACCCATATCTACTCAAGTCATCAGTGAGGGTGAGAACATAACGATAGCCACCGCGAGCCTCAACACTCATTGGACCGCACACATCAGTATGTATGATTTCCAATAAGTTGGTTGCTCGCTCCATTGTTCCTGAGAACGGAGTCTTGGTAATTTTACCCATGAGGCATGGTTCGCACGTGTCAAATGATTCGTAATCAAGAGACTCCAAAAGTCCATCGGCATGGAGCTTCTTCATGCGTTTGGCACCTATGTGACCAAGGCGGCGGTGCGACAAGTATGTGGGACTATCATTATCAACCTTACATCTTTTGGTATTCACACTATGAATATGTGTAACATTATGCTCGAGATTCATTAAGAATAAACCATTCACCAGCGGAGCATGACCATAAAACATATCTCTCATATAAATAGAACAACCATTATTCTCGGATTTAAATGTGTAGCCATCTCGAATTAAACGAGATCCTGATACAATGTTCATGCTCAAAGTTGGCACTAAATAACAATTATTGAGGTTTAAAACTAATCCCGTAGGTAAATGTAGAGGCAGCGTGCCGACGGTGATCACATCGACCTTGGAACCATTCCCGACGCGCATCGTCACCTCGTCCTTCGCCAGTCTCCGCTTATTCCGCAGCTCCTGCTTTGAGTTACAAATGTGAGCAACCGCACCGGTATCAAATACCCAGGAGCTACTATGAGTACTGGTAAGGTACACATCAATTACATGTATATCACATATACCTTTAGTGTTGCCGGCCTTCTTGTCCGCTAAGTAATTGGGGCAGTTCCGCTTCCAGTGACCACTTCCCTTGCAATAAAAACACTCAGTCTCGGGCTTGGGTCCATTCTTTGGCTTCTTCCCGGCAGCTTGCTTACCGGGCGCGGCAACCCCCTTGCTGTCCTTCTTGAAGTTCTTCTTACCCTTGCCTTTCTTGAACTTAGTGGTTTTATTCACCATCAACACTTGATGTTCCTTTTTGATTTCCAGATATGCTGATTTCAGCATTGAATATACCTCAGGAATGTGTTGGGTTTCGTAGTAATTTAAAAAAAATTCCTACGCACATGCAAGATCATGGTGATGTATAGCAACGAGAGGGGGAGAGTGTGATCTACGTACCCTTGTAGATCGACAACGGAAGCGTTAACTTGGTTGATGTAGTCGTACGTCTCCACGGCCCGACCAATCAAGCACCGAAACTACGGCACCTCCGAGTTCTAGCACACGTTCAGCTCGATGACGATCCCCGAACTCCGATCTAGCAAAGTGTCGGGGAAGAGTTCCGTCAGCACGACAGCATGGTGACGATCTTGATGTTCTACTGTCGCAGGGCTTCGCCTAAGCACCGCTACAATATTATCGAGGACTATGGTGGAAGGGGGCACCGCACACGGCTAAGAATATGATGACATGGATCAACTTGTGTGTCAAGGGGTGCCCCCTGCCCCCGTATATAAAGGATCAAGGGGAGGAGGCCGGCCGGCCTCTATGGCGCGCCAAGGAGGAGTCCTCCTCCTAGTAGGAGTAGGACTCCTACTAGGAGGGGGAAAGAAGTGGGGAGGGAGAGGGAAAGGGGGCGCCGCCCCCCTCTCCTAGTCCAATTCGGACCAGGGGGGAGGAGGCGGGCGGCCCACCTTTGGCTGCCCCTATCTCTCTCCACTAAGGCACATATGGCCCATTACTTCTCCCGGGGGGTTCCGGTAACCCTCCGGCTCTCCGGTTTTCTCCGAAATCACCCGAAACACTTCCGGTGTCCGAATATAGCCGTCCAATATATCAATCTTTATGTCTCGACCATTTCGAGACTCCTCGTCATGTCCGTGATCATATCCGGGACCCCGAACTAACTTCGGTACATCAAAACTCATAAACTAATAATATAACTGTCATCGAAACCTTAAGCGTGCGGACCCTACGGGTTCGAGAACAATGTAGACATGACCGAGACACGTCTCCGGTCAATAACCAATAGCGGAACCTGGATGCTCATATTGGCTCCTACATATTCTACGAAGATCTTTATCGGTCAGACCGCATAACAACATACGTTGTTCCCTTTGTCATCGGTATGTTACTTGCCCGAGATTCGATCGTCGGTATCCCATACCTAGTTCAATCTCGTTACCGGCAAGTCTCTTTACTCGTTCTGTAATACATCATCTCACAACTAACTCATTAGTTGCAATGCTTGCAAGGCTTATGTGATGTGTATTACCGAGAGGGTCCAGAGATACCTCTCTGACAATCGGAGTGACAAATCCTAATCTCGAAATACGCCAACCCAACATGTACCTTTGGAGACACCTGTAGAGCACCTTTATAATCACCCATTTACGTTGTGACGTTTGGTAGCACACAAAGTGTTCCTCCGGCAAACGGGAGTTGCATAATCTCATAGTCATAGGAACATGTATAAGTCATGAAGAAAGCAATAGCAACATACTAAACGATCGGGTGCTAAGCTAATGGAATGGGTCATGTCAATCAGATCATTCACCTAATGATGTGATCCCGTTAATCAAATAACAACTCTTTGTTCATGGTTAGGAAACATAACCATCTTTGATCAACGAGCTAGTCAAGTTGAGGCATACTAGTGACACTCTGTTTGTCTAAGTATTCACACATGTATTATGTTTTCGGTTAATACAATTCTAGCATGAATAATAAACATTTATCATGATATAAGGAAATAAATAATAACTTTATTATTGCCTCTAGGGCATATTTCCTTCAGAATGGTCTTTTCCATCCCCTCCATATTGAAGTTCATCACAAAGCTCTTGTAGCTCGGTGGAAGCGACTGAAGGATTCTGTCAATGACCGCGTCATCCGGGAGATTAACTCCCAGCTGAGTCAAGCGGTTATGCAACCCAGACATTTTGAGTATGTGCTCACTGACAGAACTATTTTCCTCCATCTTACAGCTGAAGAACTTGTCGGAAACTTCATATCTCTCGACCCGGGCATGAGCTTGGAAAACCATTTTCAGCTCTTCGAACATCTCATATGCTCCGTGTCTCTCAAAACGCTTTTGGAGCCCCGGTTCTAAGCTGTAAAGCATGCCGCACTGAACGAGGGAGTAATCATCAGCACGTGACTGCCAAGCGTTCATAACGTCTTGGTTCTCTGGGATGGGTGCGTCACCTAGCGGTGCTTCTAGGACATAATCCTTCTTGGCAGCTATGAGGATGATCCTCAGGTTCCGGACCCAGTCCGTATAGTTGTTGCCATCATCTTTTAGCTTGGTTTTCTCTAGCAACGCGTTGAAGTTGAGGACAACGTGGGCCATTTGATCTACAGGACATATTGTAAAGATTTTAGACTAAGTTCATGATAATTAAGTTCATCTAATCAAATTATTCAATGAACTCCCACTCAGATAGACATCCCTCTAGTCATCTAAGTGAAACATGATCCGAGTCAACTAGGCCGTGTCCGATCATCACGTGAGACGGACTAGTCAACATCGGTGAACATCTTCATGTTGATCGTATCTTCTATACGACTCATGCTCGACCTTTCGGTCTTCCGTGTTCTGAGGCCATGTCTGTACATGCTAGGCTCGTCAAGTCAACCTAAGCGTATTGCGTGTGTAAATCTGGCTTACACCCGTTGTATTCGAACGTTAGAATCTATCACACCCGATCATCATGTGGTGCTTCGAAACAATGAACCTTCGCAACGGTGCATAGTTAGTGGGAACACTTTCTTGAAATTATTACGAGGGATCATCTTATTTAAGCTACCGTCGTTCTAAGCAAATAAGATATAAAACATGATAAACATCACATGCAATCAAATATTGACATGATATGGCCAATATCATTTGCTCCTTTTGATCTCCATCCTCGGGGCTCCATGATCATTGTTGTCACCGGCATGACACCATGATCTCCATCATCATGATCTCCATCATCGTGTCTTCTTGAAGTTGTCTCGTCATCTATTACTTCTACTACTATGGCTAACACTTTAGCAATAAAGTAAAGTAATTACATGACGTTTATGTTGACACACGGGTCATAAATAAATAAAGACAACTCCTATGGCTCCTGCCGGTTGTCATACTCATCGACATGCAAGTCGTGATTCCTATTACAAGAACATGATCAATCTCATACATCACATATATCATTCATCACATCCTTTTGGCCATATCACATCACACGGCACATGCTGCAAAAACAAGTTAGACATCCTCTAATTGTTGTTGCAAGTTTTTACATGGCTGCTATAGGTTTCTAGCAAGAACGTTTCTTACCTATGCCAAAACCACAACGTGATATGCCAATTTCTATTTACCCTTCATAAGGAACCTTTTCATCGAATCCGATCCGACTAAAGTGGGAGAGACAGACACCCGCCAGCCACCTTATGCAACTAGTGCATGTCAATCGGTGGAACCAGTCTCACGTAAGCGTACGTGTAAGGTCGGTCCGGGCCGCTTCATCCCACGATTCTGCCGAATCAAGATAAGACTAGTAACGGCAAGCAAATTGACAATATCGACGCCCACAACTGCTTTGTGTTCTACTCGTGCATAGAAACTACGCATAGACCTAGCTCATGATGCCACTGTTGGGGAACGTAGCAGAATTTTAAAATTTTCTACGCATCACCAAGATCAATCTATGGAGTCATCTAGCAATGAGGGAGATAGGAGTGCATCTACATACCCTTGTAGATCGCGCGCGGAAGCGTTCAAGAGAACGGGGTTGATGGAGTCGTATTCGTCGTGATCCAAATCACCAATGACCTAGAGCCGAACGGATGGCACCTCCGCGTTCAACACACGTATGGTTGGGAAGACATCTCCTCCAACTTGATCCAGCAAGGGGGAAGGAGAGGTTGATGAAGATCCAGCAGCACGACGGCGTGGTGGTGGAAGCAACGGTGATCTCAGCAGGGCTTCGCCAAGCACAGGGAGACGGAGGAGTGTCACGGGAGGGAGAGGGAGAGGCCAAGGGCTAGGGTGCGGCTGCCCTCCCTCCCCCACTATTAATAGGACCCCTAGGGGGGGCGCCGGCCCTAGGAGATGCCATCTCCAAGGGGGGGCGGCGGCCAAGGGGGTGGCTTGCCCCCCAAGGCAAGTGGGGCGCCCCCACCCCTAGGGTTTCCAACCCTAGGCGCAGTGGGAGGCCCATGGGGGAGCACCAGCCCACTAGGGGCTGGTTCCCCTCCCACTTCAGCCCATGGGGCCCTCTGGGATAGGTGGCCCCACTCGATGGACCCCCGGGACCCTTCCGGTGGTCCCGGTACAATACCGATTACCCCCGAACTTTCCCGATGGCCGAAACTTGACTTCCTATATATAAATCTTCACCTCCGGACCATTCTGGAACTCCTCATGACATCCGGGATCTCATCTGGGACTCCGAACAACTTTCGGGTTACCGTATACTAATATCTCAACAACCCTAGCGTCACCGAACCTTAAGTGTGCAGACCCTACGGGTTTGGGAGACACGCAGACATGACCGAGACGACTCTCCGGTCAATAACCAACAGCGGGATCTGGATACCCATGTTGGCTCCCACATGCTCCTCAATGATCTCATTGGATGAACCACGATGTCGAGGATTCAATCAATCTGTATACAATTCCCTTTGTCAATCGGTACGTTACTTTCCCGAGACTCGATCGTCGGTATCCCAATACCTTGTTCAATCTCATTACCGGCAAGTCACTTTACTCGTACCGTAATGCATGATCCCGTGATAAACCACTTGGTCACATTGAGCTCATTATGATGATGCATTACCGAGTGGGCCCAGAGATACCTCTCCGTCATACGAAGTGACAAATCCCAGTCTCGATTCGTGCCAACCCAACAGACACTTTCGGAGATACCTGTAGTGTACCTTTATAGTCACCCAGTTACGTTGTGACGTTTGGCACACCCAAAGCACTCCTACGGTATCCGGGAGTTGCACAATGTCATGGTCTAAGGAAATGATACTTGACATTCGGAAAAGCTACAACAAACGAACTACACGATCTTTGAGCTATGCTTAGGATTGGGTCTTGTCCATCACATCATTCTCCTAATGATGTGATCCCGTTATCAATGACATCCAATGTCCATAGTCAGGAAACCATGACTATCTTTTGATCAACGAGCTAGTCAACTAGAGGCTCACTAGGGACGTGTTGTGGTCTATGTATTCACACATGTATTACGATTTCCGGATAACACAATTATAGCATGAATAATAGACAATTATCATGAACAAATAAATATAATAATAACCATTTTATTATTGCCTCTAGGGCATATTTCCAACATCAAGCATCCCCAAGCTTAATTCTTGCTCGCCCTCGAGTAGGTAAATGATAAAAACAGAATTTTTGATGCGGAGCGCTACTTGGCATAATTTTAATGTAATTCTTCTTAATTGTGGTATGAATATTCAGATCCGAAAGATTCAAGACAAAAGTTCATATTGACAGAAAAATAATAATACTTCAGGCATACTAACTAAGCAATTATGTCTTCTCAAAATAACATGGCTAAAGAAAGTTATCCCTACAAAATCATATAGTCTGGCTATGCTCCATCTTCACCACACAAAATATTTACATCATGCACAACCCCGATGACAAGCCAAACAATTGTTTCATACTTTTGACATTCTTAAAACTTTTTCAATTTTCACGCAATACCTGAGCGTGAGCCATGGATATAGCACTATATGTGGAATAGAGTGGTGGTTGTGGAGAAGACAAAAAGGGAGAAGATAGTCTCACATCAACTAGGCGTATCAACGGGCTATGGCGATGCCCATCAATAGATATCAATGTGAGTGAGTAGGGATTGCCATGCAACAGATGCACAAGAGCTGTAAGTATATGAAAGCTCAAAAAGAAACTAAGTGGGTGTGCATCCAACTTGCTTGCTCATGAAGACCTAGGGCATTTTGAGGAGGCCCATCATTAGAATACACAAGCCAAGTTCTATAATGAAAAATTCCCACTAGTATATGAAAGTGATAACATGAGAGACTCTCTACTATGAAGATCATGGAGCTACTTTGAAGCACAAGTGTGGTAAAAGGATAGTAGCATTGTCCCTTCTCTCTTTTTCTCTCATTTTTTTATTTTTTTATTTGGGACTTTTCTCTTGTTTTATGGCCTCTTTTCTTTCTTTTTTTTATTTTTCATCCGGAGTCTCATCCCGACTTGTGGGGGAATCATAGTCTCCATCATCCTTTCTTCACTAGGACAATGCTCTAATAATGATGATCATCACACTTTTATTTTTCTTACAACTCAACAATTACAACTCGATACTTAGAACAAAATATGACTCTATATGAATGCCTCCGGCGGTGTACCAGGATATGCAATGACTCATGAGTGACATGTATGAAAGAATTATGAACGGTGGCTTTGCCACGAATACGATGTCAACTACATGATCATGCTAAGCAATATGACAATGATGGAGTGTGTCATAATAAACGGAACGGTGGAAAGTTGCATGGCAATATATCTCGGAATGTTTATGGAAATGCCATAATAGGTAGGTATGGTGGCTGTTTTGAGGAAGGTATATGGTGGGTGTATGATACCAGCGAAAGGTGCGTGGTATTAGAGAGGCTAGCAAAGGTGGAAGGGTGAGAGTGCGTATAATCCATGGACTCAACATTAGTCATAAAGAACTCATATACTTATTGCAAAAATCTACAAGTTATCAAAGCAAAGTATTACGCGCATGCTCCTAGGGGGATAGATTGGTAGGAAAAGACCATCGCTCGTCCCCGACCGCCACTCATAAGGAAGACAATCAAAAAATAAATCATGCTCCGACTTCATCACATAACGATTCACCATACATGCATGCTACGGGAATCACAAACTTCAACACAAGTATTTCTCAAATTCACAACTACTCAACTAGCACAACTTTAATATGACCATCTTCATATCTCAAAAAAATTATCAAGCATCAAACTTATCATACTATTCAACACACTCATAAGAAAGTTTTATTATTAATCTTGCATACCAAGCATATTAGGATTTTAAGCAAATTACCATGCTATTAAAGACTCTCAAAATAATCTAAGTGAAGCATGAGAGATCAATAGTTTCTATAAAACAAATCCACCACCGTGCTCAAAAAGATATAAGTGAAGCACTAGAGCAAAAATTATATAACTCAAAAGATATAAGCGAAGCACATAGAGTATTCTACGAAATTCTAAATCATGTATGGCTCTCTCAAAAGGTGTGTACAGCAAGGATGATTGTGGTAAACTAACAAATAAAGACTCAAATCATACAAGACGCTCCAAGCAAAACACGTATCATGTGGAGAATAAAAATATAGCTCCAAGTAAAGTTACCAATAGAAGTAGACGAAAAAGGGGATGCCTTCCGGGGCATCCCCAAGATTTGGCTTTTAGGTGTCCTTAGATTATCTTGGGGGTTCCATGGGCATCCCCAATCTTAGGCTCTTGCCACTCCTTGTTCCATAATCCATCAAATCTTTACCCAAAACTTGAAAACTTCACAACACAAAACTTAAAGTAGAAAATCTCGTGAGCTCCGTTAGCGAAAGAAAACAAAAGACCACTTCAAGGTACTGTAATGAACTCATTCTTTATTTATATTGGTGTTATACCTAATGGATTCCAACTTCTCTATGGTTTATAAACTATTTTACTAGCCATAGATTCATGAAAATAAGCAAACAACACACGAAAAACAGAATCTGTCAAAAACAGAACAGTCTGTAGTAATCTGTAGCTAGCGCAAGATCTGGAACCCCAAAAATTCTAAAATAAATTTCTGGACGTGAGGAATTTATCTATTAATCATATTCAAAAAGAATTAACTAAATAGCAATTGGAAAATAATAATGAAAGCAGCTTTCGTGAGCGCTAAAGTTTCTGTTTTTTACAGCAAGTTCAACAAGACTTTCCCCAAGTCTTCCCAACGGTTCTACTTGGCAGAAACACTAATTAAACACAAAAAACACAACCAAAACAGAGGCTAGATAATTTATTTATTACTAAACAGGAGCAAAAAGCAAGGAATAAAAATAAAATTGGGTTGCCTCCCAACAAACGCTATCGTTTAACGCCCCTAGCTAGGCATAATATTTCAATGATGCTCACGTGAAAGACAAGAATTGAAGCACAAAGAGAGAATCATAAAACACGTGACAAACACATCTAAGTCTAGAATACTTCCTACTCATAGGCATCGTATAGGCAAACAAATTATCATCGCAAGCAAAAACTAGCATATGCAAGGAAGTGGAAAGAAACAATAGCAATCTCAACATAACGAGAGGTAATTTAGTAACATGAAAATTTCTACCACCATATTTTCCTCTCTCATAATAATTATATTTAGGATCATAAGAAAATTCAACAAAATAGCTATCACATAAAATATTTTCAACACGATCCACATGCATGCAAAGTTGACACTCTTCCAAAATAGTGGGACTAACATTAACTAGAGTCATGACCTCTCCAAACCCACTTTTTATCAAAAACTTCATAAGATTGAACATTCTCCAAATATGTGGGATCTAAAGTGGACACTCCTCCAAGCCCACTTTCAATAATATTGCAAACACTATTATCAATCTCATATTCATCATGGGGCTTAAATAAATTTTCAAGATCAAAAGAAGAATCACCCGAATCATGATCATTGCAACAAATAGTAGTCATAGCAAAACTAGCATCTCCAAGCTTAGGGTTTTGCATATCATTAACAAAATTGACATTAAGAGAATTTATAATAACATCATTGCAATCATGCTTTTCATCGAAGGAACTATCAAGTATGGGTGCAATAGCAACGATCTCATGTTTAACATAAGGAACTATAACAAATTCATCTTCATAAATATTGGCATCATGGCCACAAGAATAGCAAGCATCATGTTCATCAAGGGATATTTCAACCAAATCATTGGAATCTTCATTATCTATAGATTCATGCATATCATTATTTTCTTCCAAAGCAATGGTCATTCTTTCAATAAATTCTTGGACATAGACATTATGAGCAAAGTTTTCATTGCAATATTTAAGTATGATGGAATTTTCAGATTTATTGAGAGTAAAATCATACTTTTAAATCAAAGAGGCAACTTCGTGAGCACCCTTAAAAACGACAAATTCTTCAATTTGTTCGATATCATAGTAACTATAAACACCCTTTGCATAAGAAGATAAGATTTCATTATCATTGAACTCACATAGGTAGGGAAGGTGTTTTTTAGGGTTCTTAGAGCAACAAGTAAAATCACAAATCTCACAAAGATTCCAAGCATAGGATAGCAAACTATTTATATGATACCATAAGAGCTTCCCTTTTTCAGACAAACGATGACGCACAAAATGAGCATGCTCATCTAAAGATTTCCCATCAACTAGGCTAGTTGGGGTTTCAACACAAGCGCATAAGGATCGAAGATGATCCAAGTAGAACACTTTAAGTGGATCCATATCAATAGATTATTAGCAAGCAAAGATGCAAGCAAATGGAAGGTACATGGTAACACAAGCAAACAAGCAAAAGAGGCAAATAGCGAAAGAGAAGGGGGATAGAGAGAGAGAGGGCGAATAAAACGACAAGGGTGAAGTGGGGGAGAGGAAAACGAGAAGCAAATGGCAAATAATGTAATGCGGGAGATAAGGCTATGTGATGGGTACTTGGTATGTTGACTTTTGCAAAGACCTCCCCGGCAACGGCGCCAGAAATCCTTCTTGCTACCTCTTGAGCACTGCGTTGGTTTTCCCCGAAGAGGAAGGGATGATGCAGCAAAGTAGCGTAAGTATTTCCCTCAGTTTTTGAGAACCAAGGTATAAATCCAGTAGGAGGCTACGCGTGAGTCCCTCGTACCTGCACAAAACAAATAAATCCTCGCAACCAACGCAAATAGGGGTTGTCAATCCCTATTGGGCCACTTACGAGAGTGAGATCTGATAGGTATGATATGATAATATTTTTGGTATTTTTGTGATAAAGATGCAAAGTAAAATAAAGGCAAAGTAAATAGTAAAGGAAATAACTAAGTAGTAGGAGAAAAATATGATAAAGATAGACCCGAGGGCCATATGTTTCACTAGTGGCTTCTCTCGAGAGCATAAGTACTCTACGGTGGGTGAACAAATTACTGTTGAGCAATTGACAGAATTGAGCATAGTTATGAGAATATCTAGGTATGATCATGTATATAGGCATCACGTCCGAGACAAGTAGACCGACTCCTACCTGCATCTACTACTATTACTCCACTCATCGACCGCTATCCAGCATGCATCTAGAGTATTACATTAAAACGGAGTAACGCCTTAAGCAAGATGACATGATGTAGAGGGATAGACTCATGCAATATGAAGAAAACCCCATCTTGTTATCCTCGATGGCAACAATACAATATGTGCCTTGCTGCCCCTACTGTCACTGGGAAAGGACACCGCAAGATTGAGCCCTAAGCTAAGCACTTCTCCCATTGCAAGAAAGATCAATATAGTAGGCCAAACCAAACTGATAATTCGAAGAGACTTGCAAAGATAACCGATCATACATAAAAGAATTCAGAGAAGATTCAAATATTATTCATAGATAGACTTGGTCATAAACCCACAATTCATCGGTCTCAACAAACACACCGCAAAAAGAAGATTACATCGAATAGTTCTCGACAAGAGAGGGGGAGAACATTGTATTGAGATCCAAAAAGAGAGAATAAGCCATCTAGCTAATAACTATGGACCCATAGGTATGAGGTAAACTACTCACACTTCATCGGAGGGGCTATGGTGTTGATGTAGAAGCCCTCCGTGATCGATGCCCCCTCCGCTAGAGCTCCGGAACAGGCCCCAAGATGGGATCTCGTGGATACAGAAAGTTACAGCGGGTGGAATTCGGGTTTTGGCTCCGTATCTGATCGTTTGGGGGTACATGGATATATATAGGAGGAAGGAGTACGTCGGTGGAGCAACAGGGGGCCCACTAGGGTGGAGGGCGCGCCTGGTGGGGGTGGGCGCGCCCCCTACCTCGTGGCCTCCTATTTCCTTTCTTGATGTGGGGTCTAAGTCTCCTGGGTCTTATTCGTTGAGAAAATCACGTTCCCGAAGGTTTATTCCGTTTGGACTCCGTTTGGTATTCCTTTTCTTTGGAACCCTAAAATAGGCAAAAAACAGCAATTCTGGGCTTGGCCTCCGATTAATAGGTTAGTCCAAAAATAATATAAAAGTGGATAATAAAGCCCAATAATGTCCAAAACAGTAGATAATATAGCATGGAGCAATCAAAAATTATAGATACGTGGAGACATATCAAGCAGTTGATTTATCAGCCATTTGCAAAGATATTTCAGTAGGTGTCAACTTATTCAAATCAAGTCTACGATATAAAGAGAGAGACATAACACTAACACCGGCTCCAAGATCACATAAAGCAGTTTTAACATAGTTTCTTTTAATGGAGCATGGTATAGTGGGTACTCCTGGATCTCCAAGTTTCTTTGGTATTCCACCCTTAGAAGTATAATTAGCAAGCATGGTGGAAATTTTAGCTTCCAGTATCTTTCTTTTATTAGTGACAATTTCTTTCATGTACTTAGCATAAGGATTCATTTTGAGCATATCAGTTAACCACATACGGAAAAAGATAGGTCTAATCATTTCAGCAAAGCGCTCAAAATCCTCATCATCCTTTTTCTTGGATGGTTTGGGAGGAAAAGGCATGGGTTTCTGAACCCAAGGTTCTGTTTCCTTTTCGTGTTTCCTAGCAACAAAGTCTTTCTTATCATAACATTGATTCTTTGATTGTGGGTTATCAAGATCAACATTAGGTTCAATTTCTACATCATTATCATTACTAGGTTGAGCATCATCATGAGCATTTTTATTAACATCATCACTAGTTTCAGGTTCATTACCAGATTGTGTTTCAGCATCAAAAATAGAAATATCATTTGGATTCTCAGGTGTTTCAGTAATAGGTTCACTAGAAGCATGCAAAGTCCTATCATTTTTCATTTTCTTCCTTTTAGAAGGACTAGGTGCATCTATATTATTTCTCTGAGAATCTTGCTCAATTCTCTTAGGGTGGCCTTCAGGATACAAAGGTTCCTGAGTCATTCTACCAGTTCTAGTAGCCACTCTAACAGCATAATCATCATTCTTACTATTCAATTCATTAAGCAAATCATTTTAAGCTTTAAGTACTTGTTCTACTTGAGTGGTAACCATAGAAGCATGTTTACTAATAAGTTTAAGTTCACCTTAAACATTAGCCATCTAATCAGCCAAGTGTTCAAGCATATTTGAATTGTATTTCAATTGTCTACCAAAATAAGCATTAAAATCTTCTTGCTTAATCATAAATTTATCAAACTCATCTAAGCATGGGCTAGCAAACTTAGTAAATGGGATGTCAGCTTTATCATATCTATAGAGAGAATTTACCTTTACTACCTGTGTCGGGTTATCAAGACCATGAGTTTCTTCAATAGGTGAAGGATTAAGATCATATGTTTCTTCAATAGGCGGTAAATTAAGACCGTGTATTTCTTCAATAGGAGGTAAATTCTTAACATCTTCAACTTTAATACCTTTTTCTTTCATAGATTTCTTTGACTCTTGCATATCTTCAAGACTGAGAAATAGAACACCTCTTTTCTTCAGAGTTGGTTTAGGAATAGGCTCAGGAAGTGTCCAATCATTTTCATTTGTCAACATATTATTCAATAGAATTTCAGCTTCATCTGGTGTTCTTTCCCTGAAAATAGAACCAACAGAACTATCCAGGTAATCTCTGGAAGCATCGGTTAGTCCATTATAAAAGATATCAAGTATTTCATTTTTCTTAAGAGGATGATCAGGAAAAGCATTAAGTAATTGGAGAAGCCTCCCCCAAGCTTCTGGGAGACTCTCTTCTTCAATTTGCACAAAATTATATATATCCCTTAAAGACGCTTGTTTCTTATGAGCAGGGAAATATTTAGCAGAGAAGTAATAAATCATATCCTAGGGACTACGAACACAACCAGGATCAAGAGAATTAAACCATATCTTAGCATCACCCATTAATGAGAACAGAAATATTTTAAGGATATAAAAGTAGCAAGTTCTCTCATCATTAGTGAATAGGGTGGCTATATCATTTAATTTAGTAAGATGTGCCACAACAGTTTGAGATTCATAGCCATGAAAAGGATCAGATTCAACCAAAGTAATTATATCAGGATCAACAGAGAATTCATAATCCTTATCAGTAACACATATAGGTGAAGTAGCAAAAGCAGGGTCAGGTTTCATTCTAGCAGTAAAGGATTGCTGCTTCCATTTAGCTAATAATTTCTTAAGATCATTTCTATCATTACAAGCAAGAATAGCTCTAGCGGATTTTTCATCCAGAACATAACCCTCAGGAACAACAGGCAATTTGTAAGTATTAGGGGGAGAGTCTTCATCATCACTATCTTCAATATAATCAGTTTCAATAATTTAATTCTCTCTAACCCTAGCAAGTTGTTCATCAAGAAATTCACCAAGTGGCACTATAGTATCAAGTGTAGAAGTAGTTTCATCATAAGTATCATGCATAGCAGAAGTGGCATCATCAATAACATGCGACATATCAGCACGAATAGCAGAAGCAGGTTTAGGTGTCGCAAGCTTACTCAAAACAGAAGGTGAATCAAGTGCAGAGCTAGATGGTAGTTCCTTACCTCCCCTCGTAGTTGAGGGATAAATCTTGGTTTTTGGATCTCTCAAGTTCTTCATATTGATAAGCAGATATAAATCCCAAGTGACTCAAAGAATAGAGCTATGCTCCCCGGCAATGGCGCCAGAAAATAGTCTAGATAACCCACAAGTATAGGGGATCGCAACAGTTTTCGAGGGTAGAGTATTCAACCCAAATTTATTGATTCGACACAAGGGGAATCAAAGAATATTCTCAAGTATTAGCAGCTGAGTTGTCAATTCAACCACACCTGGAAACTTAATATCTGCAGCAAAGTATTTAGTAGCAAAGTAATATGATAGTAGTGGTAACAGTAGCAAAAGTAGTGTTTTTGGTATTTTGTAGTGATGATAGCAATAGCAACGGAAAAGTAAATAAGCGAAGAACAATGTATGGAAAGCTCGTAGGCAATGGATCAGTGATGGAGAATTATGCCGGATGCAATTCATCATGTAACAGTCATAACCTAGGGTGACACAGAACTAGCTCTAATTCATCAATGTAATGTAGGCATTTATTCCGAATATAGTCATACGTGCTTATCGAAAAGAACTTGCATGACATCTTTTATCCTACCCTCCCGTGGCAGTGGGGTCCTAGCGGAAACTAAGGGATATTAAGGTCTCCTTTTAATAGAGTACGGGACCAAAGCATTAACGCATAGTGAATACATGAACTCCTCAGACTACGGTCATCACCTGTAAGTATCCCGATTATTGTCACTTCGTGGTTAACAGATCATAACACATAAGAGGTGACTATAGACTTGCAAGATAGGATCAAGAACTCTCATATATTGATGAAAACATAATAGGTTCAGATCTAAAATCATGGCACTCGGGCCCTAGTGACAAGCATTAAGCATAGCAAAGTCATAGCAACATCAATCTAAGAACATAGTGGATACTAGGGATCAAACCCTAACAAAACTAACTCGATTACATGATAAATCTCATCCAACCCATCACCGTCCAGCAAGCCTATGATGGAATTACTCACGCATGGTGGTGAGCATCATGAAATTGGTGATGGAGGAAGGTTGTTGATGACTATGGCAACAGATTCCCCTCTCTGGAGCCTCGAACAGACTCCAGATCAGCCCTCCCGAGAGGTTTTAGGGCTTGGCGGCGGCTCCGTATCGTAAAACGCGATGAATCCTTCTCCCTGATTTTTTTTCTCTCCGAACACGAATATATAGAGTTGGAGTTGAGGTCGGTGGAGCTCCATGGGGCCCACGAGGTAGGGGGGCAGGCGCGCCCCCACCCTCGTGGCTAGGATGTGGGCCCCCCTGGTCTTCATCTTTTGCAGGGATTTTTTATTATTTCCGAAAAGATGTTCCGTGAAGTTTTAGGTCATTCCGAGAACTTTTGTTTCCGCACATAAATAACACCATGGTAATTCTGCTGAAAACAGCGTCAATCCGGGTTAGTTCCATTCAAATCATGCAAGTTAGAGTCCAAAACAAGGGCAAAAGTGTTTGGAAAAGTAGATACGACGGAGACGTATCATCGGTCGATGTGTGGAGTAATAGTAGTAGATGCAGAATCATTTTGTTCTACTTGACACAGACGTGATGCCTATATTCATGATCATTGCCTTAGATATCGTCATAACTTTGCGCTTTTCTATCAATTTCTTGCCAATAATTTGTTCAACCAATGTAATAATTTCTATCGTGAGAGAAGTCTCTAGTGAAACCTATGGCCCTCGGGTCTATTTTCCATCATATAAGTTTCCGATTTACTTTCTTTGCAATCTTTTACTTTCCGTTCCATAAACCAAAAATACCAAAAATATTACTTTACCATTTATCCATCTATATCGGATCTCACTTTGCAAATAACCGTGAAGGTATTGACAACCCCTTATCATGTTGGGTGCGAGTTGGTGTTTGTTTGTGCGGGTATTCAATGGCTTGTCGCGTTGTCTCCTACTGGATTGATACCTTGGTTCTCAAAACCGAGGAAAATACTTATTCTACTTTGCTGCATCACCCTTTCCTCTTCAAGGGAAAAACCAATGCAACCTCAAGAGGTAGCAGGAAGGATTTATGGTGCCATTGCCGGGGAGATCTATGCCAAGCTGAGACATACCAAGTACCCATCATAAACTCTCATCCCTCGCATTACATTATTTGCCATTCGCCTCTCGTTTTCCTCTCCCCCACTTCTAAAACGATTTTCGAAAAGGTCCACCTTTTCTTTCGCCCTTCTTTCGTCCGATCTTATGTTTGCTTGTGTTTCCATTTTCCTTCTATTTTGCTTGCATCTTTTCGTGCTAAACATCTATTGATATGGATCCACTCAAAGTTTTCTACTTGGATCATCTTCGATCCATATGTGCTCATGCTGAAACCCCAATTAGTTTAGTTGAGGGAAAATCTTTAGATGAGCATGCTCATTTTGTGTGTCATCGTTTGTCTGGAAAAGGGAAGCTCTTATGGGATCAAATAAATTGTTTGGTATGCTATGATTGTAATCTTTGTGAAATTTGTGATTTTACTTGTCGCTCCAAGAACCCTCAAAATACCTTCCCTACCTATGTGAGTTTAATGATAATGAAATCTTATCTTCTTATGAGAAGGGTGTTTACAGTTACTATGATATCGAACAAATTGAACAATTTGTTGCTTTTAAGGGTGCTTATGAAGTTGCTTCTTTGATTGAAAAGTATGATATTTCTCTCTACAAATCTGAAAATTTTGACATACTTAAATATTGCTATGAAAATTATGCTCACAATGCCTATGTCAAAGAATTTATTGAGAGAATGACCGTTGCTTTGGAAGAAAATAATGATATGCATGAATCTATACATAGTTATGATTTCGATGATTTGATTGAATTATCCCTTGATGAACATGATGCTTGCTGTTGTTGTGGCCATGATGCGAATATTTCTGGAGATGAATTTGCTATAGTTCCTTATGTTAAACATGAGATTATTGCTATTGCACCCGTACTTGATAGTTCCTTGAGTCAAAAACATGATTGCAATGATGTTATTATAAATTCTATTAATGTCAATTTTGCTAATAATATGCAAAACCCCAAGCTTGGGGATGCTAGTTTTGCTATGTCCGCTACTTATTGCAATGATCATGATTGGGGTGATTCTGCTTATAATCTTGAAATTTTATTTAAGCCCCATGATGAATATGAGATTGATAATAATGTTTGCAATAATACTGAAAGTGGGTTTGGAAGAGAGTTAACTTTAGATCCCACGTATTTGGATAATGTTCGATCTTATTAAGTTTTTGATAAAAGTGGTTTTGGAGAGGTCATGACTTTAGTTAATGATATTCCCACTATTTTGGAAGAGCGCCAACTTTGCATGCATGTGGATCATGTAGAGAAATTTTTATGTGATAGCTATATTGTTGAATTTGAATATGATCCCACATGTAATTATTATGAGAGAGGAAAATATGGTTGTAGAAATTTTTATGCTACTAAATTACCTCTCTTTATGTTGAGATTGCTATTATTTCTTTCTTCTTCCTTGCTTATGCTAGTTTTTGCTTGTCTTGATAATTTGTTTGATTATAAAATATCTATGCATAGGTAGTATGTTAGACTTAGATGTGTTTGCCATGTGTTTCATGATGCTCTCTTTGCGCTTCAATTCTTGTCTTTCATGTGAGCATCATTGAAATCTCATTGCCTAGCTAAAAAGGCTTTAAAGAAAAGCGCTTGTTGGGAGACAACCCAATATTTTTACTTGCTTTTATGCAATAAATTTTTCATCTAGCCTCTGGTTAGATGTGTTTTTATGTTTTAATTAGTGTTTGTGCCAAGTAAGACCTTTGGGATAGCTTATGGTGATAGTTGATTTGATCTTGCTGAAAAACAGAAACTTTTGTGCTCATGAAAACAATTATCATTTTTAGCAGGAACGTGATAAAATACTGATTATTTTGGCGGAGGATTAATAAAAAAATTGCCAACCACTTCCTAATATCTCAGGATTTTTGGATTTACAGAAGTACATGAAATATCCAGATTGCTACAAACTATTCTGTTTTTGACAGATTCTGTTTTTCTCGTGTTGTTTGCTTATTTTGATGAATCTATGGCTAGTATCGGGGGGGGGGGGTATGAACCATGGAAAAGTTGGAATACAGTAGATATTACACCAATATAAATAAAGAATGAGTTCACAACAGTACCAAAAGTGGTGATTTATTTTCTTATACTAACGGAGCTTACAAGATTTTCTGTTGAAGTTTTGTGTTGTGAAGTTTTCATGTTTTGGATAAGGATTTGATGGACTATGAAATAAGGAGTGTAAAGAGCCCAACCTTGGGGATGCCCAAGGCACCCCAAGGTAATATTCAAGGAGGCCAAAGGGCCTAAGCTTGGGGATGCCCTGGGAAGGCATCCCCTCTTTCGTCTTCGTCTATCTATAACTTTACTTGAGGCTATATTTTTATTCACCACATGATATGTGTTTTGCTTGGAGCGTCTTGTATGATTTGAGTATTTTCTTTTTAGTTTGCCACAATCATCCTTGCAGTACACACCTTTGGGGAGAGAGACGCATGAATCGTGATTTATTAGAATACTCTATGTGGTTCACTTATATCTTTTGAGCTAGGCAATTTTGCTCTAGTGCTTCACTTGTATCTTTTTAGAGCACGGCGGTGGTTTTATTTTATAGAAATTGATGAACTCTCGTACTTCACTTATATTATTTGAGAGTCTTTAGAACAGCATGGTAATTTGCTTTCGTTATAAAATTAGTCCTAATGTGATTGGCATCCAAAAGGGATATAATAATTTTTTTATATAAAGTGCATTGAATACTATGAGAAGTTTGATTCCTTATGATTGTTTTGAGATATGAAGATGGTGATATTAGAGTCATGCTAGTGAGTAGTTGTGAATTTGAGAAATACTTGTGTTAACGTTTGTGAGTCACGTAGTATGCACGTATGGTCAACCGTTATATAACGAAGTTAGAGCATGAGATGTTTTTTGATTGTCTTCCTTATGAGTGGCGGTCGGGGACGAGCGATGGTCTTTTCCGACCAATCTATCCCCCTAGGAGCATGCACGTAGTACTTTGTTTCGATGACTAATAGATTTTTGCAATAAGTATGTGAGTTCTTTATGACTAATGTTGAGTCCATGGATTATACGCACTCTCACCTTTCCGCCATTGCTAGCCTCTCTAGTACCGCGCAACTTTCACCGGTACCATAAACCCACCACATATCCTTCCTCAAAGCAGCCATTCCGAGATATATTGCCATGCAACTTTCCACCATTCCGTTTATTGTGATACATTCCATCATTGTCATATTGCTTTGCATGATCATGTAGTTGACATCATATTTGTGGCAAAGCCACCGTTCATCATTTTTTATACATGTCGCTCTTAATTCATTGCACATCCCGGTACACCGCCGGAGGCATTCACATAGAGTCATATTTTTGTTCTAGTATCGAGTTGTAATCGTTGAGTTGTAAGTAAATAAAAGTGTGATGATCTTCATTATTAGAGCATTGTCCCATGTGAGGTAAAAAAGAGAAGGCAAAAAAGAGAAAGCCCCAAAAAAGGAAAAAAATGAGAGAGAAAGAGAGAAGGGACAATGTTACTATCCTTTTTGCCACACTTGTGCTTCAAAGTAGCACCATGATCTTCATGATAGAGAGTCTCCTACGATATCACTTTCATATACTAGTGGGAATTTTTTCATTATAGAACTTGTCTTGTATATTCCAACAATGGGCTTCCTCAAATGCCCTAGGTCTTCGTGAGCAAGCAAGTTGGATGCACACCCACTTAATTTCTTTTGTTGAGCTTTCATACATTTATAGCTCTAGTGCATCTGTTGCATGACAATCCCTACTGACTCACATAGATATCTATTAATGGGCATCTCCATAGCCCGTTGATATGCCTAGTTGATGTGACACTATCTCCTTCTTTTTGTCTTCTCCACAACCACCGTCTATTCCACCCATAGTGCTATGCCCATGGCTCACGCTCATGTATTGTGTGAATTTTGAAAAGGTTTGAGAACATCAAAAGCATGAAACAATTGCTTGGCTTGTCATCGGGGTTGTGCGATTTGAATATTTTGTGTGACGAAGATGGAGCATAGCCAGACTATATGATTTTGTAGGGAAAAGATTTTTTTGGCCATGTTATTTTGAGAAGACATAATTATTTTGTTAGTATGCTTGAAGTATTATTGTTTTTATGTCAATATTAAACTTTTTTTTGAATCTTACTAATCTGAACATTCATGCCACAATAAAGAGAATTACATGGATAAATACGTTAGGTAGCATTCCACATCAAAAATTCTATTTTTATCATTTACCTACTCGAGGTCGAGCGGGAATTAAGCTTGGGGATGCTTGATACGTCTCCAGCGTATCTATAATTTTTTATTGTTCCATGCTATTATATTATATGTTTTGGATGTTTTATATGCATTAATATTCTATTTTATATGATTTCTGGGACTAACCTATTAACCTTGAGCCTAGTGCTAGTTTCTGTTTTTTCCTTGTTTTAGAGTTTCACGAAAAAGGAATACCAAACGGAGTACAAACGGAATAAAACTTTTGCGATGATTTTTCTTGGACCAGAAGACACCCAGGAGACTTGGAGTGCAAGTCAGAAGAGCCACGAAGCGGCCACAAGGGTGCAGGGCACCCCCCCCGACCTTGTGGGCCCCTTGGTGACCCCCTAACCTAGATCTTCCTCCTATATATTCTCATATGCCCTGAAAACTTCCAGGGGAGCCATGAAACCACTTTTCCACCGCCGCAACCTTCTGTACCCATGAGATCCCATCTAGGGACCTTTTCCGGCTTCCTGCCGGAGGGGGATTCGATCATGGAGGGCTTCTACATTAACACCATTGCCTCTCCGATGAAGCGTGAGTAGTTTACCACAGACCGGCGGGTCCATAGCTAGTAGCTAGATGGCTTCTTCTCTCCCTTTGATTCTCAATACCGTGTTCTCCTCGATGTTCTTGGAGATCTATTCGATGTAATACTCTTTTGCGGTGTGTTTGCCAAGATCCGATGAATTGTGGATTTATGATCAGCTTATCTATGACTATTATTTGAATCTCCTCTGAATTCTTTTATGCATGATTTGATATCTTTACAAGTCTCTTCGAACTATCGATTTGGTTTGGCTGACTAGATTGGTTTTTCTTGCAGTGGGAGAAGTGTTTAGCTTTGGGTTCAATCTTGCAGTGTCCTTTCCCAGTGACAGTAGGGGCGGCAAGGCACATATTGTATTGTTGCCATCGAGGATAACAAGATGGGGCTTTCATCATATTGCTTGAGTTAATCCCGCTACATCATGTCATCTTGCTTGATGTGTTACTCTGCTTATGAACTTAATACTCTAGATGCAGGCAGGAGTCGGTCGATGTGTGGAGTAATAGTACTAGGTCTACATGACACGGACGTGATGCCTATATTCATGATCATTGCCTTAGATATCGCCATAACTTTGCACTTTTCTATCAATTGCTCGGCAATAATTTGTTCACCCACCGTAATAATTTCTATCTTGAGAGAAGCCTCTAGTGAAACCTATGGCCCCCGGGTCTATTTGCCATCATATAAGTTTCCGATTTACTTTCTTTGCAATCTTTTACTTTCTGTTCCATAAACTAAAAATAACAAAAATATTACTTTACCGTTTATCCATCTATATCAGATCTCACTTTGCAAATAATCGTGAAGGGATTGACAACCCCTTATCACGTTGGGTGTAAGTTGGTGTTTGATTGTGTAGGTATTCGGTGGCTTGTCGCGTTGTCTCCTACTGGATTGATACCTTGGTTCTCAAAACTGAGGGAAATGCTTACTCTACTTTGCTGCATCACCCTTTCCTCTTCAAGGGAAAAAACAACGCAGTCTCAAGAGGTAGCAAGGGTTTGAGTGGATTGATACGTCTCCAACGTATCTATAATTTTTGATTGTTCCATGCTATTATATTATCTGTTTTGGATGTTTAATGGCTTTATTATACACTTTTATATTATTTTTGGCACTAACCTACTAACCCAAGGCCCAGTGCAAATTGTTTTTTTTGCCTATTTCAGTGTTTTGCAAACGGAATGAAAACAAACGGAATCCAAACGGAATGAAACCTTCGGGAGAGTTATTTTTGGAACAAACGTGATCCAAGGGACTTGGAGTATACGTCAAGAAAGGAGCGAGGAGGCCGCGGGGCAGGGAGGCGCTCCTGCCCACTGGGCGCACCCCCACCCCCGTGGGCCCCTCGGAGGTCCACCAACCTACTTATTCCTCCTATATATATCCATATACCCCAAAAACATCCAGGAGTAGCACAAAACCCTATTTCCACCGCCCCAACCTTATGTACCCAAGAGATCCCATCTTGGGGCCTTTTCCAGAGCTTTGTCGGAGGGGAATCGATCACGGAGGGTTTCTACATCAACACCATAGCCTCTTCGATGATGTGTGAGTAGTTTACCATAGACCTTTGGGTCCATAGTTATTAGCTAGATGGCTTCTTCTCTCTCTTTGGATCTCAATACAAAGTTCTCCTCGATCTTCTTTGAGATCTGTTTGATGTAATTCTTTTGGCGGTGTGTTTGTCGAGATCTGATGAATTGTGGGTTTATGATCAAGTTTATCTATGAACAATATTTGATTCTTATCTGAAATCTTTTATGTATGATTTGTTATCTTTGCAAGTCTCTTTGAATTATCAGTTTGGTTTGGCCTACTAGATTGATCTTTCTTGCAATGGGAGAAGTGCTTAGATTTGGGTTCAATCTTGCGGTGTCCTTTTCCAGCGACAGCAGGGGCAGCAAGGCACGTATTGTATTGTTGCCATCGAGGATAAAAAGATGGGGTTTATATCATATCGCTTGAGTTTATCCCTCTACATCATGTCATCTTGCCTAATGCGTTACTCTGTTCTTATGAACTTAATACTCTAGATGCATACTGGATAGCGGTAGATGTGTGGAGTAATAGTAGTAGATGCAGAATCATTTCGGTCTACTTTTCAGGCGTGATGCCTATATACATGATCATGCCTAGATATTCTCATAATCATGCACTTTTCTATCAATTGCTCGACAACAATTTGTTTACCCACCGTAATACTTATGCTATCTTAAGAGAAGCCACTAGTGAAACCTATGGCCCCCGGGTCTATCTTCTATCATATAAGTTTCCAATCTATTTTACTTTGCAATCTTTAGTTTCAATCTACATCATAAAAATACCAAAAATATTTATCTTATTATCTCTATCAGATCTCACTCTCGTAAGTGACCGTGAAGGGATTGACAACCCCTTTATCGCGTTGGTTGCGAGGTTCTTATTTGTTTGTGTAGGTGTGAGGTGACTTGTGTGTAGTCTCCTACTGGATTGATACCTTATTTCTCAAAAACTGAAGGAAATACTTATGCTACTTTGCTGCATCACCCTTTCCTCTTCAAGGGAAAACCAACGCAGTGCTCAAGAGGTAGCATGGATTAGCCAAGGAAGATGCCCATGACAAGTTTCTCTATATGTTTGAGAGACAATGCTAGGTGTTGGGCTATGTGCATCGACGGTAATAAAAAAATTCTAAGCGCAGATCAACCAACAACATGATAAGGGAGATGGATTGCGAGATCAATACCACTAGACGCGCAGTGCCATGCATCTGAAGAAGAGTTGGGGCTGCACATCTTAGGAGTCTTCTTCCCCTCCCCGATCTCCCTTGAACAGCCGGTCGTCGGATCCCTCAAGCAAGTTTGCCTAAGCGGCAAGTGCACCTCCTCTAACGGCATTCACATGTGCAGGAGGAACGCCATGCGGCAGACTGCTAGGTCCGATCGCACAACCGGCGGTGAGTGGAGGTTGCTAAATACAACACATGCAAAGCCCTAATGATAAACACCTAAGTTATCAATCGAATATGTGTGCCACACCTCCACTATATATACGCATCCATCACGGGCTCAATACACCGGCCCCGTATGGATCCGAAAGCCCACAAGTCTACTTGGCCCATATCCAAGTTCAGGTTGGACCACATCCGACCAGTGAAGTCGGATGTGACCCAACCTGTTTGGTTGGTAGCATCCTCTAGCAGAGCTTGCCGACCAGCAAGCAGACAATGAATCTGTTTTGGCAAACCTATACAACGTGTCACACTTCTGTTCCCTTTGCCTCAAGATATATGTTGCCGGGATCAAGGAGAATTCGTCATCCTTGTTGCAGCCCAACCTCTTTCTCATTCTTATGATGACGACCTCAAAACCAGATTATCTCATAATCCTTATCACATGTCCATACTTATCTAGGTCGAATCATGCGAGGGCCGTAGAGTATATCTGATGTTGAGCATCCTATGGACATCACCATGTCAAGAGTCCATTTGGCAAGTGACACATGCGACATCTACTTCTTACATGTAAAGATGAATCATCTCCCTTACGCGTGCTCACTTGACCCCTTCGAGGATGGTACAATACTTGACACTCCACTCCTATGCATGCATAGGTATTGTCGGAGCACCACAGATGACGAGGAGGAGTGCGAGCGCAAGTGTATCCACCATCCGCAAGGGAAGCTTGGAAGTAGAGACGAAGAAGGAACAAGAAGATGGAGCTGCTGGAAGCTAAAGTGGTCGGACATCCGGGCCAAGGCCGAACATCTGGCGCTTGTGTAGCTGCGTAGGAGCTGCACCAATGGACGACCAAAATGCTTCAGCAGCCAGAGATCCGGCGCTACGCGAATGGTCCGGACATCTGGCCACCTGCCGGATATCCGACGAAGGATACCCGAAGCCACTAGAAGTTTGGCCACCGCTTGGTCGGACATTCTGCCATGCCCCGAACATCCGGCTCCTCACTAGAGGCTAGACATCTGGCGCCTACCTACATGCATGGACAGGGCTGAGGCCCATGTATCTCTATCGCACCTCCCACTTCATGGCTAAGACTATATAAACCATCTCCACCTTATTTCTAGGGCTAGCAAAGTATATGAGATCAGTAGAGAGAGCTTTGATCCTTGTACCTCCCTCTTGGGGATCAAGACCTCCTCTTGGAGAAGGATCCCCATCATAGGATCATCTAGACCTCCTAAGGGAGAAGGATCTATCTAGATCTTCAAGTCCTCATCTCCTTTTGGATTTGGGATGAACTTTACCATGTATCCTTGTTCCGTTTGATTGTTCATGTAACTTGTGGATCTTATGTGTTTGTTAGTCTAGTAGATGTTGATAACCCACAAGTATAGGGGATGGCAATAATTTTCGAGGGTGGAGTACGTATTCAACCCAATTTTACTGATTCGATACATGGGGAGCCAAAGAATATTTGCAAGTATTAGCAGTTGAGTGGTCAATTCAACCCCGCCTGGAGAACTAAATATCTGCAACAGAGTGATCGGTAGCACAGTAATATGATAGTTTGATAGAAGTGGCAACAGTAGCAATACTAAAGGTAACGATAATAGTAGCAGTTTTGTAGTGATTGTAACAGCAGCAGCAGTAGTAACTTAGCAAAGATCAATATATGAAAAGCGTAGGCATTGGATCAGTGATGGACAATCATGTTGGATGACATTCATCATATAACAGTCACAACCTAGAGCGACAGAGAACTAGCTCCAATTCATCAATGTAATGTAGGCATGTACTCCATATATAGTCATGTGTGTTTATGATAAGAACTTGCATGACATCTTTTGTCCTACCCTCCCATGGCAGCAGGGTCCATAAGGAAACTAAGGGATATTATGGCCTCTGTTTAATAGAGAGCCGGAACAAAGCAATAACACATAGTGCATACATGAACTCCTCAAACTACAGTAATCTTGGAAGGAATCCCAATTATTGTCACCTTGGGGTATGCAGATCATAACATGTAATGGGTGCATATAACTTGCAATATAGGATCAAGAACTCAAATATATTCATGAAAATATAAAAGCTTCATATTTGAAATCATGGCACTTGGGCCCTAGTGACAACCATTACACGTAGAAAAGTCATAGCAACATCAATCTTAGAACATAGTGGATACTAGGGATCAAGCCCTTACAAATTGACTCGATTACATGATAAATCTCATCCAACCCCATCACCGTCCAGCAAGCCTATCAAGGAATTACTCACTCCCGATGGTGACCATCATGTAATTGGTGATGAAGAAGGGTTGGCCATGACGATGGCGATGAATCCCTCTCTCTAGAGCCCCGAACGGACTCCAGATCTGGACTCCCGATGAAGAACAGGAGGTGGCAGCGGCTCCATATTGTTAAACGCGATGAAACTTCTTCTCTTATTTTTTTTTCTTGAGAAATAGGAATTTATAGGCTTGAGATTAGGGTCAGCGGAGCCATGTGCGCTCCACAAGCTACATGGGCGTGCCCAGGGGTGGTCGAGCCCATGTGGATTGTGGGCCACTGGTGGGTCCCCTCCTTAGATCTTTGCTCCAGTATTTTTTATTTATTCCGTAAAAAATCTCCAAAAAGTTTCATCCAATTCCGAGAACTTTTATTTCTGCACAAAAACAACACCATGGTAGTTCTGTTGAAAACAGTGTCGGTCCGGATTAGTTTCATTCAAATCATGCAAATCAGAGTCCAAAAGAAGAGCAAAAGTGTTTGTAGAAGTAGATATGTCATAGACGTATCAACTCCCCCAAGCTTAACTCATTGCTTGTCCTCAAGCAATTCAGTAGACAAACTGAAAGTGATAAAGAAAAACTTTTATGAACTGTTTTGTTCTTGTAATCGTATATAATATTAAATAGTACCCAAGTTTTCAGCAAAGATCATAACTAACCATGCAAATGATAACTCTTAGAAATTATATTCACTCATATCAATGTCATAATCAACTAGCGAGCAATAACATATCTCAAATGCGAGCACTTTGTCAAAACAATCATGATATAATACGACAACATGGTATCTCTCTAGCCCTTTCTGAGACCGCAAAACATAAATGCAGAGCACCTCCAAAGTTCAAGGAGTGACTAAATATTGTAATTCATAGTAGAAGAGATCCAGTCATGATGCACACAATATTAACTATACACAATACATAAAAGTAAATGGATAGTCCCTTTGCACAGGGAAGCATGGATTGTCTGAGGACTGGTGCTTTGAATGAGAAGGTGATGACTCAGTAATAAAAGTAAAATAACATAAAAGTAAATGGATAGTCCCTTTGCACAGGGAAGCATGGATTTGCAAAGGTGTCAGAGGTCGAAGCTTAAATCAGAGATTGATATAATTTTGATAGGCATGCATTTCCTGTCATTGTCACGACCGAGAATTTTCAATATCTTCCATGCTAAACACATTATCAGTGGTTTCCAAGCAAAAAAAGGTAAGTTTACTCCCCCTCCACCAACAAACACAAGCTATGGCTAGCCTAATCCATGGGTGCCCTCCATAACAATAGCTTTCTTGGGGAGTTTGTTTCATTTTATTTTTTTTATTTTGATTATCTTGCTCCCATAAATCTAGGGGAGTTTGGATGGAACTAAGCCGAACTGACGATGTTTCCAACAGAACTACCGTGGTGTTTTTTTGTGCAGAAATAAAAGTTCTCCAAATGCGTCGAAACTTTTTGACATTTTTTTTTGGAAAAAGGCACTAAAAGCTTCGTGGGAGGACCAGAAGGTGAAGGATGTGAGCACAAGACACCTGGGCACGCCAGGAGGCCCAGGCGCGCCCACGTGGGTTGTACCCACCTCGAGGCCCATCTTCGCTTGATTCCAATGCTGAAAAATCCTATAAATAAAGAAACCATCACAAATAACCCTAGATCAGAAGTTCCGCTGCCGCAAGCCTCTGTAGCCACGAAAACCAATCTAGACACTGTTTCAGCACTCCGCCGGAGGGGGAAAACATCACCGGTGGCCATCTTCATCATCCCGATGGCCACCATGATGAGGAGGGAGTAGTCCACCCTCGGGGCTGAGGGTTTGTACTAGTAGCTATGTGTTTAATCTCTCTCTCTCTCTCGTGTTCTTGATATGTCACAATCTTGATGTATCGCGGGCTTTGTTAATATAGTTGGATCATATGGTGTTTTCCCTTCTCTATCTTGTTGTGAAACGAGTTTTCCCTTTGATATTTCATTCTTATCAGATTGAATACTTTTATGGATTTGAGAACACACTATATATGTCTTGCTATGAATACCCGTTGTGACAATGGGGTATCATATTGATTCACTTGATATGTGTTTTGGCACTCAACTCGTGGATTCCTGAGGTGACATTGGGGTAATCTATGCATAGGGGTTGATGCACGTTCTCGTCTTTGTTTCTCCGGTAGAAATCTTGGGGCGCTCTTTTAGGTTCTTTGTGTTGGATTGAGTATTATGAATCTGAAATTGTTTGATGCATATCGTATAATCAACTCACGGATACTCGCGGTGACATTGGAGTATCTAGGTGACATTAGAGTTGGTTGATGTGTATCATATGGTATTATTTTAGTATGAAATCTTGGTTAGATCGGTCAGAAAAGAATAGCTTGGTGTTATTTTAGTATGAACTCTAGGATAGATCGATCGGAAAGAATAGCTTTGAGGTGGTTTCGTACCCTACAAACAATTTCTTCTTATGTTCTCCGCTAGATAGGAACTTTGGAGTGATTCTTCATCGCACGTTGAGGGATGGTTATATGATCCAACTATATTAGCATTGTTGAGAGATTGCACTAGAGAAAGTACGGACCCTAGACCTCATTTTCAAGCATTACAATACTGTTTGTGCTTCATTTTATCAATTGCTAACTTGCTATTTCTTATTGTTCCTACTACAAAAATCAATATCTACTATCATTACTATGCTTTTATTACCATCTCTTCGCCTAACTAGTGCACCTATAAAAATTAGCATTGTATTTGGTGTGTTGGGTACACAAGAGACTTTTTGTTATTTGGTTACATGGTTGTTTGAGAGAAACCATCTTCATCCTACGCCTCCCACAGATTGATAAACCCTAGGTCATCCACTTGAGGGAAAATTGCTACTGTCCTACAAAACTCTACGCTTGGAGGCCCAACACGAGTCTACAAGAACAAGTTATGTAGTAGTCATCAAGCAAGTGCAGGCAAAATAACAGAGACCATGATTTTTATTGAATAATGAGTTATAGTCGTAGTTCTGAGCTCCATCCCTAATAAAATCATGGCGCCGCATTGCCTCAAAGTCTAAGTATTTGTTAGGTAGTATAGGATCATTAGGCCTAGGCGAGACCCCCAGATTTGCAGCTACGCGAGAGGCATAAATTCCTCCATAAAAATGACCATAGCCCGTGTTGTGCTGCAGCCTCCGTGCAACAGTTTCCCCAAGATTATATGGTTTGAGGCCCGCTAGAACAGTATGAATAATGGTCAAGTCAGGGGCACAAAGTGCGCTACAGTCTTGTTTACCAATGATGCATTTTCCATTAAACAGTGCAAAGTAATGAAAAGAGGGAAATTAAATACTTTTTATTCTAGCTTGTGTAACTCCTCTATCCTCACCATTGTAAAGACTATTAAGGAACATGTCATAATCAGATTTTTGCGGTTCGTCAAGTGAACCCCAATATGGAATTTTGCATGCATCACAGAATTCTTCTAGAGTCATACCATAGGCTCTATCATAAAGATGAAATAAAACTATAGAATTACGTGTATGATACTCAATCTTTTGGGTGAACGGATACGTGAGATTATAGTGTTGTAGTCGCTTATATGCTAGGAAGGCGGTGAGATCAGTGTTCTGAATATATTGATCAAATTCTTATTTGATACCAGCACCTATCATGAACTCGTTGCATGACCACCGACATGATTTGGCATCGGTAATCCACGCCGAGCTTGCCCTTGGTTCAACATACGCCTGCCTTACCGGGCTCTTGCTCGACGACCCCTCCAAGGACCTCCTCCTCGAATAACTCCTCCTAAAGAAGTTCATTTCCCTACGAAGACATTTCTGAAATTTTTGAGCCACAAAATGATGTCAATAAAACATCACAAAACTGATAGCAACTACTCATATGAATGTCTAGAGGCTATATCAAGCATTCAAACTACTTGGAACTCAAAGAATTCAATATGCACACTCATTTTCAGTAGCGCCAAGAGCAGCCAATTATGTAAAATATAATCCACTAAAGCAAAAAATAATTGTAGCAATGGAGGAGTCGCCTACCAAGGAGCAAAACCCATCAGTTTCGGAAATGGGGTTCGGAGCAAAGAGATAAAAAATCTCAAGTTTGGGAGCAAGAACATGAGGGAGAGAACAACCAGGAATTTTGTCTGGAGGTAGGAGATGAAGTGGGCTAAAGGGATAAGTGAGGGGGCCCTGTGGGGCCCACAAGCCACATGGGCGCGCCCAGGGGGTGGCTACACCCATGTGCCTCGTGGGCGCCAGGGGCATCCCCCAGGGTTGTGTTCAGTGCCAAAAATTCTTAAATATTTCAGAAAAAATCATGTTAAAATTTTACATCATTCTGAGCACTATTATTTTTGGGTATTTTTTATTGCATGGATAATTCAAAAAAAGGATAATCATGGCATTTTATTTCATTTAACTAAAAATAGAAGAGAACAAATAGTATGTACAGAAATTTGTTCTTACTAAAATCATCGACCTCATACCCCTAAAAAAGAATCCATTAATGAGGTTGATCAAGTCTTATTAACAAACTATTTCCGAGTAATATGAAACCGAAGAATCTTCGTATAACACTAGGTTACCTCAGTGGGGATATGCATCTCCCAAATAATAAGAGTTTCATATTTCTTTTTGATAGTAGGAAGAAGGAGTTGGAAACTTACAATAGTAATTGTCGAAGTTTTTTCAATAATATTGATGCCATTCACTTGAAATTGTTTCTTCTGAAAGTGCACCATATGATCATTACCATTGATATGAAAAGTGACCTTGCTTTTTTTGCAATCAATAACAACCCCTACAGTATTCAAAAAGGGTCTACCAAGGATAACCGACATGTTGTCATCCTCGGGCATATCAAGTATAACAAAGTCTGTTAAGATAGTAACATTTGCAACTACAACAGACACATCCTCACAAATACTGATAGATATGGCAGTTGATTTGGCAGCCATTTGCAATGATATTTCAGTAGGTGTGAGTTTATTCAAACCAAGTCTTCTATATAAAGATAAAGGGATAACACTAACACCGGCTGCCAAATCACATAAAACTATTTTGACATAATTTCTTTTCATCTCCTCATTTGTCCTCTAGTCTCCTCCTAAAACTTCTAGGGTCTCTTATGTCTAAAAAAACATCAAAAAGTTTTGTAGCGTTGGTACTGATTTTCTGGAAAACCAAAAACAAGCAGAAAATAGCAACTGGCACTAGGCACTAAGTTAATAGGTTAGTCCCAAAAAATGATATAAAATAGCATAAAAGTGCATATAAAGTATCCAAGATTGATAATATAATAGCATGAAACAATCAAAAATTATAGATACTTTGGAGATGTCTCAGCTACTGACGAGGTCCTGTACCATGGGTGGACAACGCCAAGGAGCCCGACCTCATCAACTACAAGGGGCCCACTGGGCCCAGAGCAAAGAGCAAACCCTAGGAGGCGAAGATAGCATTCGTTGTTGATGCATCCATTTTGCATCATGCTTCTATATCGATATTTATTGCATTATGGGCTGTTATTACACATTATGTCACAATACTGATGCCTTTTCTCTCTTATTTTACAAGGTTTACATGAAGAGGGGGAATGCCGGCAACTGGAATTTTGGGATGGAAAAGGAGCAAATATTAGAGACATATTCTGCACATCTCCAAAAGTCCTGAAACTCCATGGGAATTATTTTGAGAATATATAAAAAATATTGGGCGAAAGAAGTACCAGAGGGGGGCCACCCACCGTCCACGAGGGTGGGGGCGCGCCCTACCCCCCTGGGTGCACCCCCTACCTCATGGGCCCTCTAGTGGAGTCTTTCGTCGAGGAAAAATCATAAGCAAGCTCACGGGACGAAACTCCGCCGCCACGAGGCGGAACCTTGGCGGAACCAATCTAGGGCTCCGGCGGAGCTGTTCTGTCGGGGAAACTTCCCTCCGGGAGGGGGAAATCATCACCATCATCATCACCAACGATCCTCTCATCGGGAGGGGGTCAATCTCCATCAACATCTTCACCAGCACCATCTCCTCTCAAACCCTAGTTCATCTCTTGTATCCAATCTTTGTATCAAAACCTCAGATTGGTACCTGTGGGTAGCTATAGTGTTGATTACTCTTTGTAGTTGATGCTAATTGGTCTATTTGGTGGAAGATCATATGTTCAAATCCATTATGCATATTAATACCCCTCTGATTATGAACATGAATATGCTTTGTGAGTAGTTACGTTTGTTCCCGAGGACATGGGAGAAGTCTTGCTAGAAGTAGTCATGTGAATTTGGTATTCGTTCGATATTTTGATGAGATGTATGTTGTCTTTCCTCTAGTGGTGTCATATGAACGTCGACTACATGACACTTTACCAATTTTTGGGCCTAAAGGAAGGCATTGGGAAGTAATAAGTAGATGATGGGTTGCTAGAGTGACAGAAGCTTAAACCCTAGTTTATGCGTTGCTTCGTAAGGGGCTGATTTGGATCCATATGTTTCATGCTATGGTTAGGTTTACCTTAATACTTCTGTTGTAGTTGCGGATGCTTGCAATAGGGGTTAATTATAAGTGGGATTCTTGTCCAAGGAAGGACAGTACCCAAGCACCGGTCCACCCACATATCAAATTATCAAAGTACCGAACGCGAATCATATGAGCGTGATGAAAACTAGTTTGACGATAATTCCCATGTGTCCTCGGGAGCGATTTCCCTTATATAAGAGTTTGTCCAAGCTTGTCCATTGCTACAAAAAGGATTGGGCCATATTGCTGCACCTTATTTACTTTTATTACTTGTTACCCGTTACAAATTACCTTATCACAAAACTATCTGTTACCGATAATTTCAGTGCTTGCAGAGAATACCTTGCTGAAAACCGCTTATCATTTCCTTCTGCTCCTTGTTGGGTTCGACACTCTTACTTATCGAAAAGGCTATGATAGATCTCCTACACTTGTGGGTCATCAAGACTCTTTTATGGCACCGTTGCCGGGGAGTGAAGCGCCTTTGGTAGGTGGGATTTGGTAAGGAAAAATTTATATAGTGTGTTGAAATTTACTGTCACTTGTTACTATGGAACATAATCCTTTGAGGGGCTTGTTCGTGGTATCTTCACCCCGACCAGTAGAGCAAAGAGTTTCTCCTCAACCTACTGAACCTACTGAAAATGTTTACTTTGAAATCCCTTCGGGTATGATAGAGAAACTGCTAGCTAATCCTTTCACAGGTGATGGAACATTACATCCCGATTTGCACCTAATCTATGTGGATGAAGTTTGTGGATTATTTAAGCTTGCAGGTATGCCCAAGGATGTTATCAAGAAGAAGGTCTTCCCTTTATCTTTGAAGGGAGAGACATTGATATGGTTTCGTCTATGTGATGATATGGGATCATGGAACTACAACCGATTGAAATTGGAATTTCGTTAGAAGTTTTATCCTATGCATCTTGTTCATCGTGATCATTATATATACAATTTTTGGCCTCGCGAAGGAGAAAGCATCGTGATCGCTCAAGCTTGGGGGAGGCTTAAGTCAATGTTATATTCATGCCCCAATCATGAGCTCTCAAAAGAAATGATTATTCAAAAAATTATGCTCAGCTTTCTCTTAGTAATCGCTCCATGCTCGATACTTCTTGTACTGGTTCTTTTATGATGAAGACTATTGAATTCAGATGGGATTTATTGGAGAGAATTAAATGCAACTCTGGAGATTGGGATCTCGACGAAGGTAAGGAGTCAGGTATAACACTTAAGTTTGATTGTGTTAAATCTTTTAAGGATACCAATGCTTTTCATGAATTTAGCACTAAATATGGACTTGACTCTAAGATAGTAGCTTCTTTTTGTGAATCCTTTGCTACTCATGTTGATCTCCCTAAGGAGAAGTGGTTTAAATATAATCCTCCGATTGAAGTAAAAGTAGTTGCACCTATTAAAGTTGAAGAAAAGATTATCAGTTATAATGAACCTGTTGTTCCTACTGCTTATATTGAGAAACCACCTTTCCCTGTTAGAATAAAGAATCATGCTAAAGCTTCAACTGTGGTCAACAAAAGTAATATTAAGACACCCAAACCCCCTGAGAAAATTAAAGTTGAACCTAGTGTTTCTATGGTTAAAGACCTCTTGGCCGATAATATTGATGGGCATGTTATTTACTTCTGTGATGAAGCTGCTAGAATTGCTAGACCTGATACTAAAAATAAACAAAGACCTGTTGTAGGCATGCCTGTTATTTCTGGTAAAATAGGAGATCATTGCTATCATGGCTTATGTGATATGGGTGCTAGTGCAAGTGCAATACCTCATTCCTTATACAAAGAAATTATGCATGATATTGCACCTGCTGAAATAGAAGAGATTGATGTTACAATTAAGCTTGCCAATAGAGATACTATTTCACCAGTTGGGATTGTTAGAGATGTTGAAGTGTTGTGTGGGAAATATAAATACCCTACTGATTTTCTTGTTCTTGGTTCCCCACAAGATAACTTTTGTCCCATTATATTTGGTAGACCCTTCTTGAATACTGTTAATGCTAAGATAGACTGCAATAAAGATATTGTTTCTATTGGTTTAGGGGATATGTATCATGAATTTAATTTTTCTTAATTTCGGAGACAACCCCATGATAAAGAATTTCCTAGTAAAGATGAAATTATTGGTCTTGCTTCTATTGCCGTGCCTCCTAGTGATCCTTTAGAACAATATTTGCTAGACCATAAAAATGATATGTTTATGAATGAAAGAAGGGAAATAGATGAAGTATTCTTTAAACAGGGACCTATTTTGAAGCACAACTTGCCTGTTGAAATCTTAGGGGATCCTTCTCCACCTTAGGGTGATCCCGTGTTTGAGCTTAAGCCTTTACCTGATACTCTTAAATACGCTTATCTTGATGAGAAAGAGATATATCCTGTTATTATTAGTGCTAATCTTTCAGAGCATCAAGAAAAGAAATTATTGAAAACTCTGAAGAAGCACCGTGCTGCTATTGGATATACTCTTGATGATCTTAAGGGCATTAGTCCCACTCTATGCCAGCACAAAATAAAATTGGAGAAAGATGCTAAACCGGTTGTTGATCACCAACGATGGTTAAATCCTAAGATGAAAGAAGTGGTAAGAAAAGAAATACTAAAGCTTCTGGAGGAAGGTATAATTTATCCCGTTGTTGATAGTCAGTGGGTAAGTCATGTTCATTGTGTCCCTAAGAAGGGAGGTATTACTGTAGTTCCTAATGATAAAGATGAATTGATCCCACAAAGAATTGTTACAGGTTATAGAATGGTAATTGATTTCCACAAATTAAATAAAGCTACTAAAAAGGATTGTTACCCTTTACCTTTTATTGATCAAATGCTAGAAAAATTATCCAAGCATACACATTTTTGCTTTCTAGATGGTTATTCTTGTTTCTCTCAAATACCTGTGTCAAAATAAGATCAAGAAAAGACAACTTTTACTTGCCCTTTTGGTACCTGTCGTGGTTCTAAGACTGATGGTAGAATGGGGGGTATGTATGAGGAGGCAAGATCCTAGCTATGGCGAAGTTGTACACACAAGATTTACGAGTTCATGCCCTTCACGGTGGAAGTAATAGCCCTACGTCTCGGTGCCCGGAGGCGGTCGACTGGATTATATGTGTGTGGTGTTACAGGGGGTGTGAACCCTTGTCCTTGAGGAGGGGGTGGCTTATATAGAGTTCGCCATGCCCCTCCCGCCCTCAGTTACACAAGGTTTTAAGGTACATAAAGATGGGGAGTTTCTGGTAACACTAGCTATAAAGTGACATAAATGACCATTAAGTCTATAGAGTAAACGTCCGACTGTTGATATTCAGAGTGGCTTTCGATCTTCTGCTGTAGAGTGAATATTGCTATGGTTGAGTGACATTGAGTCTTCCGAGTGGAATGCTTCTATCGAGTGGATGATGGTATCTCTTGAACGCTTCTGACTCTACCCTAGGGAAGGGTGTCTAGGTCAGGCCTATGACTCTACCCTAGGTACATAGCCTCATCATTAGCCCCCGAATGGTTCAGGGTTTGAGTGGAGAAGGAGTTGAAAATACTTCCGACTCAATTTTTGTGCTTCGGAAGCGTCTTGTTAGGATCAATGAACAACTTGATGGCTTCAACTTCTTTTTTAGTCGCCTTGATCCATTCTTAGTTTGTCGAATGAACTTTTGCTAATAAGCCTTGAGTGTTGATATGAAAGAAATATTTAGTCTGACAGGTTGCTCTGCAGTTCCCGGATCTTGCGGGATTCGAAATTTTGGGAAGTGCGCGGGATGGAGGAGGCTGCAGTAACCGGGATGGATTAGGCAGGGGCGCCTCGATCACCCTGCCGCCCTTTTCACCATGTACCGAGCGAGCGACAGTTGTGGGATTTGACACGATTGACCGGGCCCAGTTGTCAGTCACTCGGAAATGACTCCATATAAGACGTCGGGCTGGGGTATTTTGCATAGTGCACCTCAATTTCTCCTTCTTCCTCCTCTGTTTGTCCACTGCTCCCGTCTCCACTTTCGGTGCCATCGCCCACCTCGAACCCATTCTGCCATGATGGGGAAGGACAAGAACGCCGCCCTAGAGCGTGCGAAGAAAGCGACGGTGAAGGCGAAGGGGAAGAAGACGAGTCGGGGCGGGTCGTCGTCAAGATCTGCTCTGCCGCGCGGCTGGGTCCAGAGCGACTGGATCCGATCCACGCTCGTGCCGGATGATTTGCAAGACCTGGCCGAGAGTGGGCTGATCGAGCATGATTCCTGGAGGCTTCCGGTGGATGAAACTGAGCCACAGCCTCAGGAGGGTGAGTGTGTCTTGCTCGCCAGTCACGTCGACCGCGGTTTTTCTTTGCATCCACATCCGTTTTTCCGTGCATTCCTGAACTTCTTCGGAGCTCAACTCCACCATTTCTCTCCCAACACAATCACGTACCTTGCGGCTTATGTCTCCTTGTGTGAGAATTTCCTAGGCTGTCGACTGCACTGGGGCCTGTTTAAGCGCATCTTCATATGCCGCTCGCAGAATGTGAAAAAGGCCAATCCGAGTAACGAGAAAACCTAGGTGATCCAGATGTGTGGGGGCTTAGGTACCAGATGAGGGGAAGAGTGCTTTTCCTGCAAAGAATCTTCCCGACTCAGTTAGAGGGTGGCAGTCGACTTTGTTTTATTGCAAAGACAAGCCGACCCCTGGTCATTCGACAGGTCTCCCCCCTTTTCCTTGGCGCGAGTCCAGAAACCCACTTCCTTGAGAGTGACTCCAGCAGAGAAGGTGGAGGTGTCCATGTTGATGGAGCGAGTAGTTAGCTGATCCATGAGGGAGTGACTGGCATGGATCTGCTCGAGGTATTCCTCAGTCGACGTATTCAACCCCTCCAGGCTCACGATCACTCCATGTGGATGTACTCGGGGATTGAAGATTCCACTTGGATCCATCCGGAGGACGTTGATGAGAAGACAGTGGCACAGTGGGTGCAAAGCATGATAGGGAACAAGGATATTCCCAGGGGGTCCCGAAGAGTTTTACCATTCGACACCAACAACCAACCAGACAAGGCCTATCTCTTATCTCCGAGTGCTTTTCATTCTGACTTGCAGTTGCTTACTGAGTCGACCATCCTTTGGTCACTTCTTCTGCTTTGCAGGTTTATACGGAGACGTACTCAATGCCGAACGGGGAGCAAGAGCAGTACCAGGAAGGACAAGAAAGCGGAGGCAAAAGCATGGATTGGCAATCTGATGGAGGAGGATAGGAGGAGGAAAGCGAATACTCGAGCAGTGGTGAAGAAGTTGAGTCACCGCCTCGCAATGAAAAGCGTTCCAAACATAAGCACAACCCAGTGAGTGTCTGTGGCGAAGAAGCTAGGCCGACCGGACAAACTTCCAAGCGCACTCGGACCTCTTCCCATGTGCTGACTGAGAAGGCTCCAAAGCAGCCAAAAGTTGCAGAACCAAAGCCTCGGAAGACCCTGCCCAAGATCAAGATCGACGTCCCCGTCGCTTTTGCGTAAGTGTCTTGCCCCCACTTTTCAATCGAGGACTTGTGCTGTCGACTCTCTTTCTCATTTGTCCGAGTGAATCTTGAAACTTGCAGAACTGCTACTTCTGGGACTTCTGCTTACAGGGATGGTGATGAGGATGTGGAAGACACGGTCACTTCTAACCCGGGTATGACTTTTGCAAACTTGTCTTTGCTTTCTCAGTCATTTTGTTGGTTTAATGAATTCTAACAATTAATTCTTTTTGCAGCTCGTCCCCATGTCATTTATCTTCTAGATGACGACGAGGATGTGCCGCTGAGGCCCAGGAGGAGTAAGAAGGCATCAACTGGCAAGGTGCTCCAGTCGATGCTAGTGACGGAGCCGGTGATCCAGGAGACCAGCGATGCCAACCGAGCTTCTGTGACTTTTGCCGTACCATTGTCGAGTGCTCAACTGATCAGATCCCAGTCGATACACCGTCTCCAATCTTCACTATGTATCGCATCCCGGAGGACCAAGCGGGTGCTGCCAAGGAGGCCATATGCCAGTCAGGCATCATGATGGAGCAGATGAAGGTGGTTCGAGGGGCCAGTCAAGCTGCTTATGACGCCTGCTCAGCTGTCCAGAGCAACGTCCAGGTTGGTTGACTTCCGACTGAACTCTTATTTTGTCGCTTGTTCTGTTAGGATATGCTACCCGGAAATTCTCCTTGTGCCTCTCTTCGTCAGTCTGCCTTTTGCATTTGTACACCCAATGGGTGTGTAATTTATTGCTGAATAGTACTGTTGAATAGGTTTTACTTCTTGAGTCGACTAGATTGTGTCGATTCAGTCTTTGAACCAGTGGGGGCACGCTGAGTGCACCCACTGGGTGTAGTCCCCGAGACCGTAGTTGACTGCGGGCAGTCGACTATGGTCTGAGAATCATAACTTTCTCATTTGGTCTGAACGGATCATGTCGAGTGTAACTTGAACTAGTGGGGGCACGCTAAGTGCACCCACTGGTGTAGTCCCCGAGACTACTGCCGAATGTTTGATTCGGCAGTAGTCTGAGAATTCTTTTCACTTGGGAGTGAATAACCTTTAATTATGTTTTTTTTGTTCATTGACTTCAGAAATCTTGTGAGCTCATCTCCAAATTTTTCGAATTCGAGGAGAAGCAGAGACAACTCAATATTGACTTGGACCTGGCTAAGCAGAACTTGCAGAAGGGCAAAGATGAGACAACCGGTATGGAAGGTAAAAACTGGTCGATTGTTTATCTTGGCCGACTCACAAGTCATCTGCTCGTTCTTCTATCTAACCCGAGTGCATATCTTTCAGAGAAAATGAAGCAGGCTCTGGTGAAAAAGGACCTCGATCTTTCCGCTGCACAAAAGGAGGCTCAAGAGAAGACTGCACTTGCTGACAAGAAACTGGCCTCAGTGGGCGCGCTGGAAGAAGAAAACACCAAATTGAAGACATCCCTTAACGAGTCCAACCAAGAAGTCACTTGTCTAAAAAAAGACAAAGTGGCTTTGCACGAGAAGATTGAAGGCATTTCTCGCAAGAGAAATGATCTGGAAGATTATCTGGGGGCACTCGCCAAGAAGTTATTCCTCGTGCTCGAAGGTATTCTTTCTTATCCGACTGTTTAGTCATCATCGACTCACTATGCAACCGTCGACTCATTATTTCTATGCATTTGTAGAATTCTGCCAAAACTTTGAGAGGAAGCCGGACGGATCGAGACAGGCCTATACCCCGTCCTTTCCCCTGTTGGTGATGAAGCTGCCATGAACATGCTCTAACTGGAATCCCATGTTGCCAGTGTTACTGCCTACCTTGCTCGCCTTAAGGTTGCGGTGTTGCGGATTGACTCAACGCTTTGGCCATGGGAGACGCCCCCAGAAGGACCTCGAGTCTTTGATGACTCGACTCAACGCGATCCCTGGCCGAGTGCAAGAGTGGAAGAAGTCATCTGCTCGCTGCGGTGCTGATGTAGCTCTATCGCTAGTCCGAGTCCACTGCAAGGAAGCCAAGGAGGAGAAGCTAGCAGCGATCAAGGTTGCCAATACCAGGAAACACGACTTCTGGTCCTTCATGGAAACTTTTATTGCTGCCTCCACTCGGATTGCAGATGGAATCGACTTGGAAGAATTCGTCGAGCCTGCCAGTCCTCCCGCGGAGTGAACAAACTTTTTATGATCCGATTAAATTTGCCTCGGTATGCCGAGTGGTTTTTGTAATCGTTTAAACTTCTTTGGGCCTGATGCTCAAGTACCTTGAACTGCGATTTGGAACCTTGTAGGATTTATCTGAACTTGGCTGCCTTTGGATCTTTTGACTCTTTATGTAGAACTTGTTTCTTCAGTTTGAGTTGCTACTGAGTTTGTGATGCAATTCAGTCGAGTGAATCATGGGCAAAGATATTTGGTGTTGCCCATGGCCTGCACCTTGTCGTCCTTGTGGATCGGGTTGGAGCGGATGTTGTATTTGTGTCGAAGCTCCGAGGACAGATCATGGTCGACCTAAACCTCGCCGCCCTTACGGATAAGGATGGAGTGGACGTTGTATTTATGTCGAAGCTCCGAGGACAGATCATGGTCGACCTGAACCTCGCCGCCCTTACGGATAAGGATGGAGCGGATGTTGTATTTGTGTCGAAGCTTCGAGGACAGATCGTGGTCGACCTGAACCTCACCGTCCTTGCGGATAAGGATGGAGCGAGTTATAAAACATAGGCGAGTACTGGGCTGCAGCTAAGCCTCCGAGCGGGAGGGTTGCTCACCACTCGGTAGGATTTTTTATACTTAGGCGAGTACTGGACTGCAGCTAAGCCTCCGAGTGGGAGGGTTGATCACCACTCCGTAGGATTTTCCATACTTAGGCGAGTACTGGACTGCAGCTAAGCCTCCGAGTGGGAGGGTTGCTCACCACTTGGTAGG